>NW_004567105.1:20136383-20184607 GCF_000260355.1 Condylura cristata
TTAATGCAACAAGAACTGGGTGTAGGCCTGGTGAGGGCAGGGATGCGAGGATTCACCAGAGACAGTGGGGAGCAGAACAGGTGGATCTACTGAAATACATTGTTGAAGGGAGCAGAAGGGAAGATTGGAGAGGTCTGCAGCGCCATGTGGGTCAGTGCACGGGACAGAAGGGAACTGAGGCGGAGTGGCTACTGATAGCTTGATAGTGCTGAGACTTTTAACCCCTTTTAAATGAGGAGGCCAGAGCTCCTCATTTTGTTGGACTTGTTAAGACTGTGTAACATGTACCATACACATACAAGGAGAACCATTTGAATCACAATCAAGCTCGGTGCAGTGTAAGTACATACAGTGACCCCACGAGTCAGGTACAGCAGACTCTCTTCTATGTCAGTAGTCTCTTCACTTTGACTGGCTTGGACCTCAGCTCAAGGACTGTTGCACCTGCTTAGCTCAGACTGTCATCTGCTGAAGTGTCCAGGCTGTGCTGTTTGTGAAAACAAGCCTCAAAGAAAAGTTTAGGTAAGATTTTATTTTGTCTTTTGTGAGTGTTCCAGTGTGTCTGTGAAAGAAACCTAGGTTTCTTTTCTCTTATTTAGTTCATTATTCCAGGGTGTATATAATTTCTTGTCTCACAATACAGCTATTCAATATTTTTGACCAAACTCCTTTTAGTTTACAAAAAGGTACAAATAACTTTATTTTAACACTAATCCTAGTGTCTGTCTATGCTATCTTAATAAAAAAAGTTTACTGTAGGGCTCTCCCTGGTGGTGCAACAGGTTAAAACACAGCCCTATGAAGCTCTCTGAAACTTTTGCAGCACAAGTTAGATCTCAAGACAGGGAGAGGACCCAGGTGGCACCGCAGACATCTCCTGACCTGCCCACTGCTCCCCTCAGCAGTGTGTTTCAGTAGCTCTGTTTCTTTTGCACCCCACTCTGTCTCTGGTGAATCCTCTCACTCCCCCCCCACACCTCTGGCCTGTACCCCAGTTCTGTAGGCATAAATAAACAAATCTTAAAAAAAAAAGTTTGCTTATAGCAGCTTTTCCACTGAAAACAACTTTTGATTCCTTTTATCAGAGATTGCCAGTTGAACCGGAAATTAAAGTTCTAGCTAGATAGTTTCTTTCTTTGTTTTATTTTTTAAAGATTTGTTTGATTTACTTATTCATACAAGAGCAGGAGTATAGGTCAAAGGTGCAAGGATTGGGGTGGTTGAGAGGATTCACCAGAAACAGAATGGGGAGCAGAACAGGCAGATCTAACTGAAAGACACTGCTGAGGGGAGCAGCAGGTGAGACAGGAGAGGTCTGCTGCACCTTGTGGGTCACCTCCCCTGGCCGGGGATCAAACTCAAGTTGCAGTGGCTGTGGACAGTTTCACAGTGCTGAGACTTAACCCCCTGTGCCACTAGGGAGGCCCTATGTAATTTCTTTGTATTTACAATTATTTTGTCACAAACTGAAATCAAAACTGCCTGGCAAAAATAAGACACAAATTTTACTTTGCTCCTGGCATAAACTCAAATGGACAATTTGTACCATTTGTAAGCTAATCAAAACAGATCATCTAAAGCAAGACTGGAAGAACTTTTGGTTTCCCTTCAATCTGTTTTGAGTTGGCTTTCTCATGGTAGTGTTTGTGGGGATAATTGCTCCTATTGCCAAATTGCTGCGTATGTTCTTTTTTTCTAGGAAGAAGATTGCCACTGAAAAAATTTAAGTGTTCAGCAGGAAAACAAGGTAATTACCAATTAGTTCGATGAACTCATATGAGTTTTAGGATCATAAGACACTTACTTTATTCACTTGCCAGTTGCTAGTTGTTTGACCTAGGAGGACAGAGGTACATATATTTAATGTGTGATAATAACTTATTTTAGTATTCTTACAGACATTAGAGATAATATATGGAGAGCTAACAGATAGAGGTGATTTTTAACAAATGGCAGCCATTCACTATTATTGAAAAATACCTGAAAAGTTGTTGCCACTTGCTAATTAATATGGTAGAAATGATGTGACATACTCTTAGGAATGAATCTGATGTTTAATCTGCATAATATTGAATAGCAATTAACTATAATAAGATCTCGATGTTTCTGTTGGGGTATAAACTAGCAATACAGTTTGAAGTAGTTTGAGAAAAGATTGATAAATCTCAGACTCACTTCTGTATTTCTATGAGCTCTCCTGCTTCCTAAGAATGTACAAATGTTTCCCTTTCTTACATTTTTGATTCAGAAACAAATCCATATTAAGTATTTTAATAAGACTCTATCTAAAACGTAATAAGGACAAAATTAATTTGATACATTATACCACTAAAAATTAAACAGTAAATCATATGTTGTAGCAGAATTTAAAATGCTTTTTCATTTCTCTTTTTAAAATTATGATTTAATAATTTACATTCCCCAGGCATGCAGCCCTGGGAAATTTCTTGCCCAAGGCATTGAAGCTCTGCATACAGCCAACTGAATGATTTTCATGAGGTTTTCCACAGGGAAATAATTTCAGATTTGCTTTCTCAGAAACTTCTCAAGCCCTCCACAGTGTTTTAACTATTATATTTAAAAGACATAAAGTAAATTCTTTTCCAAATCATAATTTAAAAAAAAAAAAGAATATGGGAAACCTAGAGAATGATTATTAGTTGGTTGATTTTCTGAATTATCCACATTATACTTTTCTCATGACTGAATAACTAATATATTGTTGACCATTATTGGAAGAAAATTTTCTGTATGAATATATATATTTATAATTATTATATTTTATATATTATATATGTGAATATATGTGTGTGTGATTTATTAATTATTTATGCATACAAAAGCTGGGGTATATGCCAGAGGTGGGGAGCACACTGAGAAGATTCAACAGAGACAGAGTGGGGAGCAGAACAGGCGACTGGCTGAAATACCCTGCTGAGGGTAGCAGTGGGCAAGATAGGACAGGTCTGCTATGCCATGTGGGTCAGCTCCCAGACTGGGGATAGAAATGGAGTTGAAGTAGCTGTGGCTAGCTTCATAGTGCTGCACTTAAATCCCTTAAGACACCAAAAGGGCTCTATACATCTATTGTTATTCTGGAAAGAATAACAGCAATGACACCAACAGTACTAGCATGTGTTATTTGAGATTTTTTCCATAGTAGGTATGTGCTAAAGGCATTATTTTACCTGTAATGCTAAATTTATTCTCATAGAATTTTTAAAAATATTCACTAATTTTACTTACCAATTTTATAAGTGAGAAAAGCACAATTTCCAATTTACTCAGTAACTTACTCAAATTGAAAGTCAGTAAATGTCCAGGTCCATTTTGAATCAATTTTTCTTATGCTAGACCTATGTTCCTTACTTTTATTCAGCCTTCTTGGCACTTATTATCCTCTCTTTTTTGTTTCAAAATTGTTCTGGTGAGCTCACTTTTCCATTTTGATGTCTTGTGATGTGCATGTGTAAGATCAGAAATTAGCATTTATCTTTTAAAATAAGATATGTGCTACCCAAACCCAATGGGTCTCTAGGAAGTGCTGCAGTTGGTCACAGGAATGAATGAGTTCACCACAGGTTGTGAAAGGAGAAGTCTTAAACAACCTTCATTTCTTTAGGGTTGAGACCTCACTGCAAGACGTAACTATATTAATGATGCATTTCTCTTTAGACAGCTGTTTTGGAGCTTTATAGTGAAAACTGTGTAGTTACACATTTTTCTCATGCTGATTACTGATTATTTTCTTACCTATTACCTATGCACTTTTATATGGTGTTTTCTCCAGTTTTGTTTAAATGATTTGCCACTGGTGGGCTGCATGCCTTTTGGCAGCAAAATCAGGATAGTAAAAGTAAAACCTCACAAAGTTGAGGGGAGTAAATAAGGTGATCCATTTATTTTAAGTAGTAGCTAGAATGAGATAAGTACTCTCTATTTATTAGCTTTTATTGTTATTAGTTTGAATAACATTGGAGAGCCTTAAGTTATGGAAGAATGACATTTTAGTGTTTCATAAGATTGATGTAACTTGCTGACCACTGTCCATTTTTCCAGATTATACTTTTGTATTGTAGAGTTGGGATGGAATCTGAGTGGGATGTAGATCAGTACACAGTAAAGATCCCAACTACTCAATTATATATTCTCCCAAGTACTCCAGTTAACCAGCAACTCACAAAGTTTCTCTTTTAAAATATACAGCCCCATTTCCCTTCAGATTCTAACTGCAATTACTATCATTAGTTAGCTTCCTGATTTCCAATTCAGGGTATTTCCTTTCTTATTTCAATATCATCTTTTTTTTTTTAAAGATTTATTTATTTATTCATACAGAGTTGGTGTATAGGCCAGAGGTGTGGGGGCTGTGAGAACATTCACCAGAGACAGAGTGGGGAGCAGAACAGGTAGATCCATGAAATACAATGCTGAGGGGAGCAGCAGGCAGGTCAGGAGAGGTCTGCCGCGCCATGTGGGCCAGGCAGGGATAGAACTCATGCGCAAGTAGCTTTAGCTTCTTAGTGCTGTGCTTTAATCCACTGTGCCACCAGGGAGGGCCCTAAATATCATCTTTTATAGTAGAAATTAGGCTTTATTTATGGCTATGTTTTCCAAAATATCATTAAATAGATCACTCAACAGGATTGTTGAATCAGAAATTCAGAGGAATAAATAGAAGTGATTTACTTATTAAGTATGTTTTTTTTTTTTAGTGGAACTTTTTATTTTCATATCTGTCTAGGTTCTAGGTGAAATCCCATCCAGAATATGTTCACGTACTTATTTGATAGATGATGCCAGTGAAGGTCCTCAGCCTATTTACATGAGGACTTATCAAGATTTGGGTAACTAATTTTTTTTTTAAGATTTATTTATTTGTGCATACAGAACTGGGGTACAGGGCAGAGGTGCAGGGGCAGTGAAAGGATTCACCAGAGACAGAGTGGTGAGCTGAATAGGCAGATTGTTTAACCGCTGAGGGGAGCAGCAGGCAGGTCAGAAGAGGTCACCTCCGGGGCAGGCGAGAATCGAACTCATGAGGAAGTGGCTTTAGCTTCTTAGTGCTGTGCTTTAACCCGCTGTGTCACCAGGGAGGGCCTGTTCACTAAATTTTTAAAGTTCAAACTTAAGCTCTGCTTTCTAAGATGCTAAAAGAGCATGGGATCACAATTGATTTCCCAATTCATTTTTGTTCTTTCACACAATCAGTATTTACTCGAGTATGACCTCTTTGCCTTTGCCCAAATGCCATGAATGTAGCAGTGAACAAAAGAGAAAAAAATCTTATCCCCATGGAGCTTACATTCTATTTGGAAGAGACAAATAATGAATATCTGAGTTTAAATGGTCATAAATTCTATGGGATAGGAGGAAGCAAGTTAAGGTGAATAGAAGATCTGAAGGTAGTGAAACATTGTTTTATGCAATGGTGGAATTCACTGATAACTGTAGGGGGCAGAATGAAGGTACCCCCACCCCCAAACCTGGAAGCTCTAAGTGGGTTCTGACAATCCACTGCATAAAGACAAAATATACTTAGTGTACAAGAGCTCAATAGAAAAGAACTTTAATAGAATTGATGTGCAATAGAAGATAAAGAATACAGTTCAAATAGTTTCCAATTAAACACCCAAAGTTGTCCATCTTCTTGTTGGGTAAATGCCCAGCCAAACAGTTGGCTCAATGCATGGCCACTTGACCCTGAAAGCCTGCCACAAGTCTAAGTCACCTTGTGGTGGGGCCCCTTTGTTACAGGACAGGAAGAAGAGCACCAGCAGACCCCCAAACCTCCTGCTCTAAATAGATTCTGCCATCCACTGCATCAAGACGACACATGTAAGACTTTAATGAAAAGGAACTTTAATACAGTGAGTATACAATACAGAAGACAAAGAATATAATTTTTAAATCAAACACCTGAAGTTACCCATCCCCTTGTGGGCAGAAGTCCACCCAAAAGGGATTGGCCCAAAGCAAGGCCTGAAAGCCTGCCACAAGACTAAAATACCTTCCTGCTGTGACCTATAGAAAAGGGTCAGAAATGGCCAGACAAGTCTGGGAGAAAAAGAGCAAAATCAATATAAACACTGCAGTAGTGAACCTCCCCACAGGTCTCTCACCCACATCTGTTTCAACCAGTCCAGGGCCAAGAAACAAGCACAGTTTCTCCATCACATGCTCCCTGCTCCACGTGGCTTACTCAGGTCTCCTGCTGGCTCTCCATCCTGCTTCCTTAGATTCCGTATCTTCTCTTCTTTTTCTTTTCTCAGCTCCACCCTACTTCTGGGTGGGGCAGGGAACTTGGAACTTCCCCTTTTCCTAGGGACCACCCTGTTATACCATAAGTGCAGAGGCCAGGCAAGTTTGGAAGGAAAGGAGCAAAATAAAAGTACAAGTTAAGATAAAGGCTGCCTACTACACTCCCAGGTTGTATGGTAGATGTAGTCTGTCACTGACTGAAATTGTAATAAGCATTGTATGACTATGCCCAGACCCTAAGGAATTAGCATGCTTGGTTTTAGTGACAAAAAATAAAATAGCACAGGACAAAGTTTAAGGAACAAAAAAGACCTTATTTTTTTTTTAAAGATTTATTTAATTGTACATACAGAACTGGGGTACAGGTCAGAGGCTCAGGGGCGGTGAGAGGCTTCACCAGAGACAGAGTGGGGAGAAGAACAGACAGATCGACGAAGTACACTGCTGAGAGGAGCTGCGGGCGGGTCAGGAGAGGTCTGCCACGCCATGTGGTCACTTCCGGGGCAGGCAGGAATTGAACTCAGGCGAAAGTGGCTTTAGCTTCGCAGTGCTGTGCTTTGACCCCCTGCGCCACCAGGGAGGGCCCGAAGACCTTATTTAAGACTATGTAATAGGGGAGAGGTTGAACCTAACTACAGCTGAAGATTTTAAGAGTTGCCTTTGGGTGGGGAGGGTGGGGCTGGGTATCACAGACCGTCTGTGCCTGTCCTTCACCTTTACTGAACAAAAAAGTAAAGTTTTTCAAATTCTACCCTTCCTTGACCTTTATCAAGTGCTGTGCTGATAAAGGCACTTACCCTCCCAGAGAGCTAAGATGAAAAGGCTATCTTCCTTGATGTTTACATTTCAAAGTGGCTCTTGGGTCCTTGAAAAAGACATTCCTGGATTATAAAACCCACAAGAAGTATTTCAAAAAGGTTTGTACCTCAAAGGGGCAGAGGAAAAATATACAGTTACAAGTTGTCCCAATTAAATATTTTGAGAAAAGGAACAACACGGACCTAGAAACCTGTCTAAAGTTTATTCAGACTGAGAACTTTCAGCCAGCTCAGTCCTTGTCTTTGTTTATGAAATAGTCAAGGGACCAGCACAGCTGGATGGATCATGAAGGAACATTGTGAAAGGTGAAGTGAGAGGGGGATGGGGTTTTGAGGCAAGTTGACAGGGATCTCTAGTCAACCACCAAATTTTATCTTTTTCTCTGAGAGCCCTGCAAGGCTTTTGAAGTTTCTGTATAGGGGAAGGCCACAATATGCTTTCCTTCTTTTTTTTTAAAAAAAAAAACAACATTTATTTATGCACACAAAAGCTAGGGTTCAGGAATGCTGAGGGGAGCAGAAGGTGAAACAGGAGACGTCTGCTGCACCATGAGGATCACCTGCCTGGTGGAATATCAAACTTATCCTGCAGTGGCTGTGGATAACTTCTCCGTGCTGAGACTTAACCTCTTGCACTGCCAGGGAGGCCCCTGCTTTCCATTTTTAAAGGAACTTGGTGGCTGCTAAAGAAAGAATCCATGCAAGAGGAGCTAATTCCTTGGGGAGACCAGTGAGAAGGTTGTCACCACAACCCCAGTGAGAGAGAAGGTAGCTTTGGACTGGGTGGTGAGCAGATGGCAGGATTCCAATGTGTCCCACGGAAGAATCCCAGAATTTCCCATGACCTGTAGCATGAGAGAAATCAAGAGGTCAAAGTTAACTCCAAAGTTTGTCTTATAAACATGTAAGTGTGGAGAAGGGTGTTTGATTTTGAACTATGTTCATTTCACTTGAGCTCCTTCAAAGGGAAGGTCTATGTGTAACAGGTGGTTCGGAGCAAAAGGGGAGGTGCCAGGTTCCCTGCCCCACCCAAATGAGGGTGGAGCTGAGCAGAGAGGAAAAGAAGGCCAGAGAGAGGAGACTGGAGAAGGAAACAGGATGGAGAGCCAGGAGACCTGAGGGAGGCACATGGAGCAGAGGCATGTGAAGAAGAGACTTTGTTTCTTGTCCTGAACTAGTTGAAACAGATGTGGGTGAGAGGCCTGTGGGGAGGTTCACTATGGCAGTGTTCATCTTGATTTTGCTCTTTTTCTCCCAGACTTGTCTGGCCATTTCTGATCCTTTTCTATGCGTCCCTGCCAGAAGGTGCTTTAGACTTGGGCTGGGCTTTCTGGTCTTGCCTTGGACCAATCTATTTGGGTGGACTTTTACCCATGAGGGGATGGGTAACTTTGGGTGGCTGATTTAGAAACTATATTCTTTATCTTTTCTGTATTGCACACTAATTATATTAAAGTTCCTTCCCATTAAAGGTCTTAAATATTTTGTCTTGATGCGGCAGATGGCAGAATCTATTTAGAGCAGGCAGGTTTGGGAGTTCTGGGTGCCCCTTCCCCCACCCTGTAACAGATTCTCATTGAAAAATGTTTACATCTTTTAAAAAATCACATTTAAAAATGCCCCAAATCCAGTTCTTATTTTATAAAGCAATTCATTATTTATTTCTGAATTTTTATCGGATTTTATTGACTGAGCAGAACCAACCTCATGAAGAAATTTCGAAAATACAAATGAGTAGAAAGAAATGCTCAGTGTCCTGAACACTAGAGGTCAGCAGTGTCACAGAATTAGACCACGAATCTGGGAAGTATTTGTGACGAAGCATTTTGTTTGGTCACATTTATTTCTGACTCACTGATCTAGCAGTAGGAGTCTTCAGAAATGAAAGTAAACAAAGCATAACCTTTTCATCAAAGACATCTTCTATAAAGAAAAAATAATTTATTTCAGTGTAGAGGAATCCAGAGTAGCTATAATCTAGCTTGGGTACTTCTGTAGTATTTGCAAATGAAAGTATAAAGACAGATGGAGTCTGGGGACACTCTGGGGTGTATTTTCCTCCTGATGCCCTTGCTGAACTCATGCTGGCAGCGATGAATCACTTTAGGGTAGAGAAGAAAGCAGCTCAGGTTGCCCTAACTCAAATTTGGTATTTGCCTCAAGGGCCAGGCTGTGGCTTTGATTAGATGTGCTTCCCAAGAAAGGTGACATTGGCGGCCCACGCTGTTCTTAAGTCAGCTGTAACTGCGAGGCCAGCAGGTCAGGAGTGCCTGAGTAGGCATGATAATCTTCCTTCCATCAGGGAATTGGGGAGGATGCAAAAATAAAACAAGAAAAGAAATAGGGCATAAAGAAAAAAATTGCAGCGTCAAAGTAGAAGTAATAAAACTCTATTCTGTCGAAAAGGTGAGCATAAAAGAAGCATTTAGTTATTTTCATACAAGTGAAAGGGAAAGGAGATTCTTGTGGAAAAGGTATGATATCTATTTTTGTTAGAAAATGGAGTAGGTGCTGACAAGAACAAGTAAACTGCCAGGGACTGACATCCTAAGTTTAAATTTGAAGAGAGAGATAGGATCTGTTGGAAAAGTTCAGTTATTTTAATTAAAACATTTTGAGAAGGGGTGTGTGTGTGAGAGAGAGAGAGAAAGAGAGAGAGAGTGCAGGAAACTGTTTCTTTGTTCCTTTAGTTATTGTTTACCCTCTGTTTGAACTGCTATTTATATCTAGACGTACATCCAATCAAGATATTGCCTCTTGATGACATATTTAAAAACTTGATGCTCATAGTATTACATTTTTGTGTGACTGATTTGCTGCCTTCTTTTCTCTGGAATAGAAAAGGACATAAATATTTATATCTTTTTATAACAATATGGGACAAATGAATTACAATCTATTGCCCTTAAACTCTGAAGGACAATGGGTAAATGAACTAAAACCCCGGCCTCCCTGGTGGTGCAGGGGTCACCGTCTCAGCACTATCAATCTGTTGCCAGCTACTGCAGCATGAGTTTGATCCCAGCCAGGGAGGTGACCCATGGGGGCAGCAGACCTCTCCTGTCTGGCCCTTTGCTCAGCAGTGTATTTCAATAGATCAGTCTGTTCTGCTGTCCACTCTGTTTCTGGTGAATCCTCTCACCCCTCTGGCTTATTTCTTCGACGCATAAATAAATAAAATAAATCTTTAAGACAAAACCTATTTTTTAAAGATTTATCTATTTACTCAGACAAGAACTGGGGTACAGGCCAGAAGTGCATAACCACCCACACCCACACTCACATTCTGAGCTAACGGTTGAGATAAGGACTATGCCTGCAAGGAGAAGGAAGAGGGGCTTATATGATGCCAAAGACCAGATGTAGTGTAATTAGATGTTTGCCCTGCCATATAAGTTTTCTGATAGAAAGGTTACTTCTGGGTAGGTTAATACCCCTAATTTTCAACCTTCTAAGTGTTGACGGTGTACTAAACGTTTCTTGTCAGCCTGCAGGGCCCCAACTGATCTCATCTCAAAATAATCCATATGGCAAAGTAGCACAGTCTTATGAAAGCCTCTTCTGAAAATCTTGGGAGACTTTCCCTTCTTTCTCCTATCTCCTCCCTTCCTCCCTCCTGTCTTCTCTCACTTGCTTTCTGCCCTCACTGACTTCATTGTTCTCCTCCTTCTCCACCTCTCAGGTTCCTGCCCCTGAGAAACTCAGATGCAGTTAGATTGGCAGCTATGATAACAAAATGTTAAACTCCTAGGCCCTCCCTGGTGGTGCAGTGGGTTGGAGCACTGTACTTTGAAGCTAAGCCAGCCAAGCCATGGTCACTTCAGTGTGAGTTCAATCCCCGCCCCAGAGATGACCCAAATGGCGCAGCAGACTTCTATCTTGCCCGCTGCTCCCCTCACCAGTGTACTTTATCCATCTGCCTGTTCTGCTCCCCACTCTGTTTCTGATGCATCCTCTCGCCGCCTCTGCACCTCTGGCCTGTTCCCTGTTTCTGTATGCATAAATAAATAAAATCTTTAGAAAAAAAGTTAAACTCTTGTTCAATGAATGCCTTTCAAGGAACTTGGATGCTCTCAAAATTAAAGCTTATGACCCTGTAAAATAAAACATTCATTATTATTTTCACTTTATATATATAAGTGGATTAAAGCAAAATGATGGATGTAAAGATTTATGATTATGAAACAAATAATGAATAAGTTGTTTGAAGTGTTTATGTTGCTGTTTCCAAAGTTTCCATGCTGCCATGTCAGTCTCACACTTCAGTATTTCTTTTTTATATTTCTATATGACATTACTTTTTTCTTGTGACTCATTTTACTACGTCTTTTGTGTCACTTTCATTGTTCCATCTTTCTCAACTGCCCTTGTAGTTCACATAGCATATTTTTTTTTTGTGGCAATGAAGAATTGAGTGTCTTTACCCTGTTTTTCCCCAAATTGTCAATATAATATAAAGCTCTTTCAGTGATACAAATCAGCTTATTAGATTAGTTTCTACACCTTTGAAAGAATAGGGTATATTTTATATTACTTTTTAAATTAACAGATTTCATTTTAGAGCAGTTGTAAGTTCACAGCAAGATTGAGTGAAAATGCCACATTCTCATGTATTTTCTGTTTTCCCTTACATACCCCACCTCCATAATACTTGACCCCCACCCCCACAGGGATACATTGTTGTAATAGATCTGCTATATTGAAGCATCATGAGCACCCAAGTCCATAATTTGTATTAGGCTCACTGTTGGTGTTGAGTGTTCTGTGGGTTTTAACAAATGTATCGTGACATGTATGTACCATTGTAGACAGAAAATTTCACTACCCTAAAAAATGTCTTCCCTATTCATCGCTCCCTTCTTCTTGATCATTTTATTACTTCCATAGTTTTGCCTTTACAATACTTGGTATCAAATAATAGAATGCAAAATTTTAAGATAGGCAAATTTCAATAAGTATTATGCATTTCAGTTCCCTCCTTTTTTTTTTGGCTTGAGAACTGGTTTCCTTTTATTGTTGAATAATAATCCATTGTCTGGATGTAGCAGTTTAATTATCTGTTCACCTCCTGGAGGGCTTTTGTTTGCTATGGCTTCAGGCAGAATGTCAGGTGGATTGAGTTCTTCTCACTCTTCAGGATTGGGCTCATTAAACAGCTCTCTGAGGGAGAACCTACAACTTGAAATCACTCTTCCAATTTGAAAGCAACTTGTGAAATCTGTCCAATGTTTTTCTACTGTGATATTAAGATAGAAGAAGAGTCATTCAATCAATAAGGTAAGAAGAAAAACAAGAAGAATGAAGATCACAGAGGATAGAAAGAGAGCAACCCAGGTCAAATTTTGAAATTTCTCACTTAGTGAATTTGGGCTAATAACCCAAACTCTCTAAATCTCCTTCCTTACTTGTGTATAGTTCTCAGAGCAGGTGAGTACTGACTGCTCAGCTCTGTGTCTGAGATATGGAAAAATTCAATAAATGGTAAGTGCTATTTTTTTTGTGCTTTGTTTATTTACCAAATGATACTGGCTTCAGATGCATGGCAAACTCTGTACTAGATACTTGGGGTTAAAAGGTGAGCCTAACAAACAAGTCTTTGCTTTTCTAAAGCATTTTCATTGAGGGGTTGTAAAAGGCATAATCAAATAATCACACAAGTAGGTAACATTTGTGGTGGTCCTAAGGAGCGCTCCAGGGAGCGGTGTCATGTTAGTGAGGGATCCAATACCCTCCGGATCCCAGGCAGACCTTGGAAAATTCTGCTTGTAGGTTAAGAGGATTTTGGATCTTTATGACAGCCCTTCTGTTACTGTCACCCTGGAAGATGCTTGTAGTTGCTCCTTGCATGGAGACTTTTGCTTCTGATTGTCCCATCTCTCAAATCTTGCACTCAAGTGCAAGTGTTGCAAGAGTGTTGCAACACTCTCAAGTGTTGCAAGGTGAAATAGCAATGAATAACATTTAAAAAAAAATCTATTTCTCTTTGTTCAGAATGTGTACCTGCTACTTGCTTGCTTTTTATTATTTCCAATGTCAATGTTTCTCAGTACCTTGAGTAGAAAGATACTTTTTACCACTAATCAACCAGCTTATAAAAGACAGAGTAGGACATTGGTGAGATTGAAAATATACCATCTTTTTACCACTAATCAACCAGTTTATAAAAGACAGAGTAGGACATTGGTGAGATTGAAAATATACTCCATCTTTGACTACAGCTGGCTGATATCTGTGGAACATACCTAGTGCTGCTTTTCTCTTTGTTCTAAGGTCATGAGGTAAGAGAGTACTTTCACTCTTCAGCTATTTAAACAAATGAAGAAACTTATCAGTAAGGTAAAAATCAGAGAAGAAAGCACATGATTATTAATAAATATTACCTTGGAGAGAAAATAAAAATGACTTGTCAAAAAAACCCCTTGCCTGACCTTTTTGGCAGTGTGTTTGTCTTATAATCTTAGAAAAATATTATTCCATCTGTAGGGCCTGTGGCAGAGACGTAACTGTCCAAAAATGCATTCTCTCTATTTCCCAGCATCAAGAAAGACTGCATTTAATAGACCCCTTTACAGTTACATGACACCATGTAACTGGGCTCGAGACCGTGGGAATTATCTGAGTGATGAGTGTGCTATCAACCTGGCGCATGAAACACCCCAAGTTTCTCCTCCACAATCCTCTTCTTTGCTGGTGAGAATTATGAGCTCTGGGATGAATCTGGAAGCCATGTACCTGGATGATGGTAGACTCTACAAATTCAAATTCTAGGTCTGTGAGACGTTGCCAACAGCAGTTGCTCCCTCCCGTGCAACCCCCAATATGAAACATCTGTCTGGAATTTGTGCAAGCAAAATAAATATGCTTCTTTTTCTTCAAGCCATTGGATTTTGGAAGCTTCTTTCTTATTATAGCATAAATTGAACTAATACAAGTCCTGGTAAAAAGAAAGAATGCATCTATGATTTTGGAATGGTGCCAATTCTTTGAGAAATCAAAGAATTCTCTGAGAAATGATGACTTAGTTGTTTTTATTATAGATGCTGCTAAAGTAGTTCTGACATATTTCTGTGCTTATGCATAGGAGTAGATATCAAATCAGATACACAGGAATCAGATATCTTACCGGTATCACTATTAGATACCAGATTTTGAGGATGAAGTCCATCTAAAGGTTCAGATGAAGTAGATGGAAGTCTTAGATATCAAGCATGATTTGCAAGTTCTTTCTTTTCCAAGTCAGACAAGGTCTTTCTGGCTCAGAACAGATAAAATTCGTATGTGTGGTTTGCTAGCTCTTCATACATCTTCATGTATGAAGGTTCATACATCTTCATGATGAAACATCTTTGTATAGTTCAGAGAACTTCAGAACTGAGGCCTCTGGGGCCCACTCACTACAGGCAATCCTTAACTAGCAATATTGGGATGTCTGTGAAACGTAAGGACATTTCAGACATAAGGTCTTTTTTTCTAGCATATTTTAATAGCCTGTTTACCCAGAGGCCCAACTGCTAAAGAGGTGAATTAATTTCACTGTAATTCTTTAAACTTTGTTGGCTCAACTTTATAACACAATTGTAAGATAAACAAACAGGTCAAGAATATTTTATGTGTATTGTTAAAGATTGCATTGGGTAATGTCATTGGATAAGCTCAAAAGATAAGTTTCTATGTTGCTCTGAGCATTCTGCTTTATGCTGAGGAATTTAAGGCTGAGAGGTCACTAAGACACTACTGACTTTGTACAGCTGGTGAACAGTCAAATTAGGGACAGGGTGAGGACTTAGGTTCTGTGACTCTATGTCCAAAATTCTTTCCTCTCACTCGCCCTAACTTCCTAGTCACTGAGGTATGGTCCTCCACTCACACTTCCATTGTACTTTTCTGAAATTTACCTACTTCTGCTGATCCTGTTTTTGTGACGTGGATTAGTATAATGCGGTTACTAAGAAAAACAGACAAATTATTTAAGCCCTCTTTGAATTTGAGTCTTGAATGTCAGTGTTGTCTCAACAATTGACTTTGAAGGGGCTATGGGAAGACCAAAGGAAAAATTATTTGAAGTATTTAGATAATCCAAGAAGAAAGAATTGAGAAATTAATTTTATCTGACTTACTCTTAACAAATTACTTCTCAGAGTCACCATCTTTGAATAGAATGATAACCATAAGATCTGGTTGCAAACAATAAATACAAGGCACAGAGCCTATTTCCTGATCTGTCTGCAGTTTTAATAATCAAGAATAGTGTGTTTGTGTAGGTATGTGATCAATATCAATATTAATCTTTAAACTCTGTGAAAAGCAACAGGAACAACAATTGCAAGGTACATTCCACAAGAACTAAAGCAATATACAATCCTAGGTTTAGGGTCGATTAAAACTGCATGGAATTGGGGCCTCCCTGTTGGCGCAAAGGTTTAAAGTGCAGCACTATGAAGCTACCCACTACAGCTCGAGTTTGATTCCCAGCCAGGAAGCTGAACCACATGGTGCAGCAGACCTCTCCTGTCTTGCCCACTGCTCTCCTCAGCAGTGTATTTCAGTGGGTCTTCCTGTTCTGCTCTTATCTCCTCTACCTCTGGCCTCTTTCCTGTATGCATAAATAAAAAATATTAAAAAAAAAACTACATGGAATTGTCTTCAAATTTTCTATACAATTTTTTTTTTACAATAATGAGCTGTCTTATTCATTTTCATATTCCGAATAACTAGCATACTGTGGTTCATATCAGACTTCCAATTTCTGTCTTGGGATCTTAGTATTTATGGTGTATTTATGTGAATTTTCTCTTATATGGGTATGCACAAGGCATCCAACACTCCCCTATGACCTTTCACAGAGGAAGGGAAGGGACAGTGGCTTAGTAAACATTCAGTCACTTAGCTGGAAGTTCTGTTCATTTTTCCCTACTGGCTTTTGTAAGATTCTCAAATCCAGGACACCTTCCACTGGAACATTTTCCAGTGTTAATACTAGTATCTTTTAATATTTATTTATTGATTGTAAAGAGAAAGTCAAAGGACCAGAGCCCCTATTATCTTGCTCTTCATTCTCCATCTAACAATTCTATATAGAAAATGAAAAGGGACAAAAGTGCTTTGAATATGAACATTTCTAAATGTTTGAATCGAAGCAGGTATGACTCATATGAAAAATGTCCTTTGCACAGGAGGATGACAATGAAATGCAACACAACAGAAGGATGCGGAACTGAAATTTTATTCCCATCAGTTTTTAGGATATAAACATAGAAAAAGGGGGGAAATGGCAGAGAAAGCACCCTGTGAAATCTTCGTGCTCCACCTCTGCAATGTGTCAAGTCTGAAAGTTGGCTAATGCTTAATATTTCTTACCTTGAGGCTAAAGATACCTGCTGTTTGATTTAAGGCATTAGAAAAGCGATCAGCTTGCTCTGTGATGAAATTGCTGCAGAATAAACAGTCTCATAAGCCTAGACCTTCTGCGCTTTCGTTGTATTATTCACCCCTTCGGTTTCTCTGCCCTCTTTGGGAGCTCCATAGGGTTTCACAGCATCTATTCCTTGCCTATGATATTAATGATGCCAATGGGCAGGCCCTAGAGATTGCTGTTTTAAGAAAGCTTTACCGGAGCAATCTTATTATAGCTCTCCGGAGTTACTTGGGTTTTTTTTATTTTGTTTGGCTCTTTTTTCCCTTTGCCCTGTAGAAGCTGCAATTTGCCATTTCTTGCTGCTACTTACATTTTCTCTCCTGCTGACACTTTGAATTAAGGTTGTTATTAAGTTACCATTCTATTCCTTTGGGACAAACCTATCTCTGTACACTGTAGGTAGAGTCTTTCTGGCAACCTGCTGTTCACAACATACAAATCAGAAGCTATAGCAGAAGGCATGTAATTCCTTTGTTGCTGTCATTTCAGATATATTGAACACTGTCAATGCGTTGAGCATACAAAACAGAAAGTTCCTACCCTCTATAAGCTTACAATATTGGTCTTTGAAGATAGAAATGCCCTTAGGGACAACAGGCATCTGAAAGTAGTGAATGAAGGTAGTGATAGCAATAGGTTCTAAAATTAGAATGCAAGCATGCTGAAATAAAAGAATCTGAGAAATTAACTCTTCAGCTCTAAAACCGTGATCTGTAGCTTACATTTGTCTGACTGCAATATTCCATGAAATCCTGAACTTCCTTAGGGTTCACAATCTGATAATTTGTTCTTCAGTCCTATTTTTTCTGGCTTTTGATTAGAGAGGCTTTAGCATGCTATGCCTTTCTGAAGAGGGGGTGTACAGTTGGTACTGCCATTGCTGAGCTAAGAGGGGGTCCCTAGGACTGTGACACTAACTTTGAGGAGAGGTTGCCAGTGATGTGACACCAGTGAAGCTAGTTCTGCCAGTGCTGAGAAAACTGAAAACTGAATTCAGTTATGCCTATGGGAAGGAATTGTTTCTGCCAGGGTGAAGGTGTATTGCTGGGTTGATACACACAGGAATCCAAGGCCAACAGAAACCCCAGAAGTACACAATGATAGCTCCTTTTCCATCTCCAGCTTGCCAGTCTTTATTTTGCTCAGGCCACTGCTGGGTGAAGATGATATGACTGATATGACGTGATGATCACCACAGTTGAGGACCCACCAGAAACCAACAGAGAACAGGAAAGATCAAAGTCCTTCCTTCTCTCCCCTGTGGCAGGATTGTTTTTCCCATTTATCTGCAAACTCAGAAAGAAAACTTGAGAATTGTCCCTCTTTGGCAGGCTCGCTCTAACCCCCACAGTTGTCAAAGTGTTGCAGAAAGTTGGTCTTTAGAGGTCCAGCGCAAAGCAGGAGATGGTAGGTTTGCAGCTGAGAGATGATATAATTAATTTGCCTGGAACACTATGTTCTGATTTCATTGAGTATGCTGAAATGAGGGTGGGAACCAAGAAGTGTAGTGTCTTTCTCACCAGGAAGGAGTAAATAAGACAGAGGGGTCAGAGGAAGAAGGAGTTTGAGAAGGGATCTGCCGGTCATACCTTACGTATTGGCTTTACTTTTAATTTGAGACACTTGCATGTTATGTCGTGTTATGTAGGACATGGGGAAAAAATGACAAAGGAGAAAAGGAGGGAATCATTTCAGAGTTGTCGCCACCTTCCAGACATCATTCAACGTCTTCATATTATTTATCTTGTTCCTCATGCTCTCTAATGCTGTGTGGAATGTGGATACCTGGAGGAAGCTGAACACCTTCAATTAAGAGAGGCAGGGTGAGCATATGCTTGCAATTCTCCTCCATGCATGGAAGCCTCAACGTGGTTTCTGTTTGTTTTATTGGCTAAATGTTATGCAGTTGGCTGTCATCTGCTGTATCAGTTGGTGTAGCACGCAAATGGCTCTACTTCCTCATTTCCCACAGGCAGTATTTGTAATGCAGTGATTATATGTCCAGAATTCAGGCAAAGGAAAAAGAAAAAGAAATCACGCGCAGAGTGCTGTAGCTTTAGACATTATTGAGATTAGGAGGTAATGGTTCTGCTGGTGAGCATTCATTACTACTGATAATAATGAAGAGACCCTTGTGTGCTATATTAGAAATGAAAATAAAGAGGAGCAAGGTGGAATCAACCCACTAGGCCATGCTTATTTGTCCACCCTGGGAAATACATCATCTCAAATTGTTAAAGTAAATAATACACTGCAGGAAAAGAAAAAGAATAATGAAGTGAAATGTACAGAACACCACATCTGTTTGTCAGTGTGATGGAATAGCAACTGCACTTCCATTTTAATTCTTATTTCCAGAAAATCAATGCTGAATTTCTGTGACAGCATAATGTACTTTTGAGATATAGACAGACAGTAAGAACTCTTTTTTTTTTTTTTTTGTGATATAGAAGAACTGTGGTATAGGCAGAGGTGGGGAGTGGGCGTGGGGAGAGTGAGAACATTCATTAAAGACAGAGTCGAGAGCAAAACAGGCGGGTTTACTGAAATACACTGCTCAGGGGAGCAATGAGTGAGACAGGAGAGGTTTGCTGCATCATAAGCTCCTTGGCCATGGATCAAACTCAGGCCATAGAAGTGATAGCTCTAAGATTTAACTCCCAGGCCACCAGAAAGGCCCAAGTACTCACTTTTTTTTTTTAATTTATTTATTTATGCATACAGAACTGGTACAAGTCAGAGGTAAGTGTCTCTGTGTGAGAGGATTTACTAGATAACAGTGTGGGGAGCACAACAGGCAGAGCTACTGAAATATACTGCTGAGAGTAGCAGGTAGGTCAGGAGAGGTGTGCCACACCATGTGGGTCACCTCACTGGTCTGGGATCGAGCTTGTGTTGCAGTGACTGCAGTAGCTTCATAGTGCTGTGCTTTCATCTGTTGTGCCACCAGGGAAGGCCCTAAGTATTCATCCTTAACAATGTTTTTCTTCAATTTTTTTCTCTTTTATTTCAACCAGCAAGTCATTCAGATTTGCACATCCTTGGAAAGAAATTGGCCATATTGTTTAAGAACTTCAAGGAACTTAAAGGCAGACAAATATATCTGAGTGTGAATCTTACCTCTGGCACTAATGAGAGGCTTTGGGTAAAATATATTAATAGGTCCAGAATTAGTTTCTTTCCTAAAATGGTTAAATTACTCCAAAACCCTGACTTTCCCATAGGTACCACCAAAATATTAACTATTGTTTTATAAGAGCAGAATTATTACATAATTATTACCAATTGCCAGCATTATTGTATAATTATTGTATAATTGCAGTATTATACTTACCACTATTATCATCGCAAATAACATAGAGTATTGTTATGCTTGCTTTGTTAGCTCTATTTATTAGTTCTCTAAAGTTTAATTTATATTTCTAGACTAAAAGCATCACTTGTTTACCCTGCCCATGTGTCTTGCCTGGAGGAGCTGCAAGCTGGAGAAAATAAAATTCTATTAAGGAAACAGAGCACAAGGCTATTCCGCAGCTGCTGTTCACAATGCCAGCACATCGCTGGGCCACATTCTGTCTTTAGTTCACCTGCTGTGGCAATGCTCAGGCTGGACAAATTCAGTTTGCCTGTCTGATGTAATACTTTGGTGATCAAAAAGACATTTCCATTTCCATTTGATATCACCTAACAATGTCAACACAATAAAATAACCTTTTGTCTTCCTCTGTAATGACCATGATATAGGAAATCAGTTTTAAATACTTCTAGATCTTATGGTGGTTGAGAAACACTTTGTAGCGCAACCCTCTAAGAATTTGAACTTTTAGCACTAAAGATAAAGGAAAGCTTCCTAATTTAGTGCTATTAACTGCTCAGGACATTGCTATGTCTTATGGGGTTTCTGTGAATGATCTGAACAGACTTTTAATCTCTGATTAATAACACACTTGGGACATACATAGGAAACAAAGAAGTTGGAGACATATACTGCAAAGGTATGAGATGGAAATAATTTGAAACATTTTTGACCAAATTATTTAAATTAATTGATAATCTATTTCCTGAAATGTCAAGTAACTGTGACATGTTGAAATGATGTGCTTGGTTTTAACCACTTACAAGTGAAACTCTAGGATTCTAACATCTGCTCATATGCCAAGATTGTGACTAATGCCTGCTGTTAGTATTGCTGGGAAAGAATGTCATTCTTTGGGCATCTTTTCTTGATAATTAAAGAATGTCTTCAACCTCACTGTCTGTAGGGGGAAATTTTTCTCTCAAGTCGATTTCTCTATAAGAACAAGCACCTAATTTATAATCATTATATGGTAGTCAGGACAATTATTCTATAACCCCAGCACTTGCATCTATTAGAACAAATTATTTCTCTAAAAGGAAAGGTTCAGATGTTTTGTTTTTATGTTTAATACATAGGCTGCAGGTTCCTAAGTGGCTCTGTTTTAATGGAAATTGATGTAAATTTATGCAGGATGATTTAATATACCTGCAAATTATCGACTTCTTTACACATCTGCAGTTTTTCCATACTTCTTATGACTTTTTCTTAATTCTGGTGTGGACTTATGCTAAGATGTATTACACAAACCATGTTGGGGAACTCCACATGGAAAGGAACTAGTAATAGTTTCCAAGAACTGATGGTGGCCTCTGACTTACTCCACAAAAACTGCAGCTTTTAGTTTTACAACTACATGGGACTGAAGTTTGCCAATGACCATTAGTGTAAGAAAGTAGATTTTTCATGAGTCTTCAAATGAGAACACAGCTCTAACTGATACTTTGCAAGCATAGATGACCTTGAACCAGGGAAACCATGTTTAAACTCCAAGTCCCAGAAACAGATGTGTTTAAAGCAAATATTCATAGTAGGGATGTAGAAGTATATGTTTGTTAATTCAATGGAATGCTGCACAAATTTCCATGAAACTTCTTATGCAGCAAACTCCGTTTTGTAGTGATGATCACTGTCTCCTTTCATTTTGTAAGTTGATGATTCCTGAATTTACCAGATTCCAAGATTCATCATCATGAATATTTGTTTAAAATACAAACGTTTGTTCCAATTTAATACCCAACTTATGAAGCACTAGAGAGGACTACCAAGGAATTCATTATTTTAGCCAATACTTTGTGCAACTCTTCTGATTAGACAGCTTTGAAAATATTGACTTAAAATGACTATGTATCACTAATGACAGCACATCTGAGTCTTACTTACTGATACTCATTCGCCTGTAGAACCAATTGTATCAAGTCACATCAATTTTCTGACATTGCTAAGATTTTCCAGAAATGAATTTTAATGACTTGACCTGACTCAGCAGTGGGTCTCTGGCTTTGCCACAGTTCAGTTCCCAGAATCCCTTTATGCACTCATCTGTGTTGACTTCCTCTTGGTCCCATCACATAACTATTTTAGAGCTGACTGTTACTTGGTGTTGACTTATTCTTACTGTTACTGATTTGATTTATAAACAAAATAAGCCCTTATGTTGATTAAGTCCTTTACAGTTAGAAAGCAGTTCCTAATTTGTTTCACACCCAAGTATATCTGTGTCACAAAATAGCAATTCCTGTGGGAAAGTAGATGTAATTACATTAAAAAAAAACATAACAAAGACATTTATCTCATCTTAAGTAGATGAAAGATTTCAAAAAGTGTTCAATTATATCTCCCCTTGGGGATTTAAATGCATAATTGAAAGAGAGACCCAGCTAAATATTCCCTGTGGTTTTATAAAACATAATAAGTTTCTTGAAAGATAGAAAATTATTGTCATTATTGCAGGTATAGGATTGCGATGGGTGAGTAGCGGGAAGCCGAATATTTAATGTGGATCACAAGTCTTCAGATGCTAATTCCATTCATGCCTAACTGGACCTCTCTCAACAAATTACTTAATTGACATGCACCTTGATTTCCATCATGACTGAAAACAAAACAAGGGACGTTTCTCCATATGGATATAGATGGAGAGAGAGGACAGAATCCCATCTCTCTTATTGAAAATTTAAAGCAGCATTTTCCCAGGTCCCTTAGAATTTCTTTCCTCAAGTGGGTACTAGTCCATTCTAGAAGGATCACCCGTAAGAGGGATGATATTTCCTTTAAGCAGAAGATTCTGTTTGAGGTAAATTGTAAAAACTGCCCTATTCTCAGGGGAGAGCATATTAGTAAGTCAAACTCAGTATTCACTGTTCTTTATTTTTCAATTATGAAAAGAATTATTAGTGATTTAATATGGGTTAAATCACTAGTAACATCCTTTCTGTCTTTAGTATTCTATGGTTTTAGACCAGAGAATAGATATTCTTCTTCTACTTCTTCTTCTTCTTTTTTTTTTTTAAAGATTTCTTTATGCATAAAGAACTGGGGTACACGCCAGAGGTGCAGGGGTGGTCAGAGGATTCACCAGAGACAGAGTGGGGAGCAGAACAGGCAGAAGGATGTTGCTGAGGGGAGCAGCCGCAACATGTGGGTCACCTCCAGGGCAGGCAGGGATGGAACTCATGGGGAAGTGGCTTTAGCTTCTTAGTGCTGTGCTTTAACCCTCTGCCCCACAAGGGAGGGCTCCGAATTATAAAATAATAATTATTTTAACTGAAGTAGAGATGAGTAAGCAATCATTTAAGATCTATATTTTGATTTCAGACATTGCAAATATGCTGTGGATTTCAGCCTATGTAAATAATTACAGAAAATTACAAATTTCTGTTTTGAGTTTAATGAAGGTGTGGTTATTTTTCTGACCTTTGTCCATGCAGTTCATTTTATTCATGGATTTCCTCATACTTCAGGGCTCAGGATAAAGAACTCTCATCATGGAGCATTGTTTACGGAATCAGGAACAACCCTAGATATGATAGATCACAGGTTGGAGATTCAGTTGTAATTCTCTTCTAGTATTGATCACAATTTCCTCATAACCTGCTTATGAAAGTATTTCTCGTACTTTCACAACTAGATTGTGAGTTGTTTAGAGGAAACCTATGTCACCCATTTCTATGTTATACTACCCTGCTATTTCCTCCAATTACCTGGCCCTCTGAAGCAGAATGTTTGCATTAGGACCCCAGAATTTGTGCTTCTAAAGACATGCAAAATTCTTTTGTTTTTGTTTTTAAGGATGTATTTATTTATGCATACAAGAGCTGGGGTGCAGGCCAGAGGTGCAGGGGCTGAGAAGACTTACCAGAAATAGTGGGAAGCAGAACAGGCAGATCTATTGAAATACACTGTAAAGGGGAGCAGTGCTAGAGACAGGAGAGATCTGCTGCGCCATGTGAGTCACCTCCTTGCCCAGAGACTGAACTTGTGCTGTAATGGCTTCACATAGCTTCACAGTGCTGTGCTTTAACCCCTTACACCACCAGGGAGGCCCTTAAGTGATCTTATAATGCATTTTCATTTTAGTAAGAAAGGTTTCACTCCTATGTTACTTGTTACTAATAAAATTATTTGAAGATATAGTCCATAGCTCTTATGTAAGCATTCTTCATAAAAATTGTTCCTAGAACTCAATACTGGAGGCATTTTAACTCTTCAGATGAGCAGTTGTGATTCTGTTTACTATAATTATAATATAAAAGCAGGCAACTTTGACTTGATTGAATAAAGTTGGCAGGAGATGGTGAGGAACAAGAGGTAAAGTCACTGCTTAGAAACTTAAGCCAGTTGCGTTACTAATGTCATTGTGACAGATGACCTGGAATTGTCAATCAAACTTAATTATTTCAACCTTGGCACCAAATCATGAATTGCTGGCTTTTTTAGATCCAAATTTCAGATATATTTAGCCCCTGTACAACAGTATTTTTTTCCAGGCACGTAAGAGAATAAATTTGTTGAGAAAATTCCCAAAGAAAACAATGAGTTAACTATGTACAGATTTATTTAAAAATTAGTCTATGTCCATATAGTACAAATTAACTGAAGCTAAGATATGCCACATTATAGACTGCTTGTATAAATCATATGCTCTGTGGCAGAATAACAAAGAGTTCAATTAGTCATAAAACCTTCACAAATGGATTGAGGGCCCTCTCTGGTGGCTTATGGGGTTTCAGTGCAGCATTATGAAGCTACCTGCAGCCATTGCAGCAGGATTTCGATCCCTTGCCAAGGAGGTAACTCACATGGTGCAGCAGATCTTTCTCTCCTGCCTTGTCCACTGCTCCCCTCAGAAATGTATTTCACTTGATCTGCCTGTTCTGCTCCCTACTCTGTCTCTCACCCCTTTATCTCTGGACTGCATCCCAGTTCTTATATGCATAAATAAATAAATATTTTTAAAAAAGAGAAACAAACAGATCGAAAAACTTTTCTTACTAGAGTAAGAAAGTCCTAACCAAATGAGTTAGGATTTATTTCTTCCCCTTTCGTTTTGTGCCAGATGTGCTTATTGTTCAGCCTCAAACTAGGGTTGGAGTCTTTTTCTGGGTTTATTTCACTTTTCTTAATAAGTCAAAGGGGCCCAGTGAACTGTGGCGGTGGTGTCTTGGTGGTGGCTGTGGTGTGACAAGATGCAATTGGAGAAATGTGAAAAGACTCATATCCAGTGTTATATGTACCAACAATTCCTCAATAACAATTGATTTTGTAAAAAAAGTAACTTAAGAAGTAGAAGGCAGGGAGGAAGAGTTCCAGTAAGACTATCAAAAAAAAAAAATCTGTATCTCTTGTCAATTTAAAGGTTAGTGGTAGTCATTGACCTCTTTTAGGGACAGTCCCATCCCATACATTTTGCTGACATTGTATTTAGTCTGGCATTCTTCTCTTTCAGAATTAATACCAGAGAAAAGATGATTGCCTCTGTGGTTGAAATGGACAAAAATCAGAAGTACTTCTGTATCAACAGGGAGAATTTTACTCTGTAATAACAGATCTTTTCTATAATAGTTTCCTGTTTTGTCCTTTCTTTTTCCTATTTGTTTGTCTGCTTGATGGAGATGGCAGGCAAACCTGTGCTCCTTAAAGGTTTTCTAGAGATAAAAAGTCTCTTAGTTTTAGAGCTTTGTGAAGTCCTATACTCTCCTTTCTTAATTCCCACAACTACAATTTGGTTTTGCTGACACAATTATGGAGAGTAAAGTACTAAGCCACAGAAAAGAGACAGCTGAAATAGCTTTTTGCTTAATCCCCAAAAGCCCCAGAAGTATTCCTCTTCAAGTAAGAATAAAATCCGGAGGGAGGTTTTCTAGAGGATGTTCCAACAGTCGCATTTATCAAAATACCATATAATGTATTGGTCCTTCAAAGTGTTAATGGAGTGCAACATTTAACTGATTCACTATCTTACTCTACACTTGTTATCATCTTATCTATTCTCTGTTGCTGTTGGACACCTGTTTATTTTCAAAACACTGAGTTAGGCACTTTCCTGTCATTATTATTTTCTAGAATATCTAGGAAGTGGAGTGATTTCTTATGAATGAAAGCATTATATATGAAAGATATATAACAATATTAAAATTGCTCTAGTTAAATACCAGGTAGTTCAGAGACCAAGTTAGAATTAAAGGACAAAAGATAGTGTCGTATATATTTTAGGACTGAAGGACTCGAGTGATAAGCCATGTCATCAAGCCCACTAGTTTTAGAATTCTTCAGTGGTTCAAAATAAAAATTTTGGGGAAGATAAATTATTACTTTTGTTCTGTATGCTAGACACAGCAAAGCATTCTGCCACAGTCTTAAAGATGCTTTTAACAAGTAGACTATTGCTAATGAACTTTTAAAGTTGTTTTGCCTTAGAATTGGTGTTTTCTCAAATTGAAATTCCGTTACAAAGGTTAGAGAGTGAATTTTACCTTGTTATTTATTCAGACATCTATTTTAACTTTTAAATAATTAAAGTTCAAGACCATGTCAGAATTTTTAAATAGCCAATAAGATCCAGAATGTAATTCATGGAAGCAAAATGCTAGACTCCTATTGTGTGAAAAACTAAACATTTTCCCCAAACTGGGGGCATTTTAACCTTCAGAAGTTGATTTTCTGAGCATAAACAAATATTTTCTACATTCAAACAATGCTCAACATTTGCTTTCAAGCATCATTTTCATCTTCCTTTTTTTTATGCTTTCTTTCTTACTTTTTCTATTTCTTTTATTTTATACCTAAAAATCAATGATCCCTAAGGATCTGTCAATGGATTTTTCTCTTCCCTTAGGCCAGGAGAAGAGAGATTTAATCAGAAATGCTGTTTGCCCCCAAGCTTGCTCTGTCCTCCAAAGAGACAAGGTTTCTGCAACAATTGTCATTCTTGGATATATTGTGATCATATGCAGAGTCTATAAACATTCTCAGAAATCTTGGTGGGTTTTGTTGAATAGTAGCCCACACCACAAATTACATTTTGTAGGAGAAAGAGAAATGCTTCTTAAGTGAGAAAATATCTCTCCTATGTGTTCATTACATTAACTGTATATGTGTATATGTACCTATATCATAAACATTAATGGCATCTAGGTAAAAGTAACCTGTGAATTAATGAAGAATGTCTTTCTTTTGCCCTTTTAAAGACTTACTGGAAGCATTGCATTTATTCATTTTGTTAGAGTGAGGTGTGACTTCATAAGAAAGTCACATAAAAAATAATGAAATTGTCCACTAGGTTCCACTTTGTGCCAAACATTTTTAACTTCCCTTCAATTTTTTTTGCATTTCCCCTGCTCCTTTTAGATATTCTATTTTACTGGGCTTTGGTACCCTCTATTTTAATACTGCTGTTTTAGTGTTGTCTAGT
Source organism: Condylura cristata (assembly GCF_000260355.1). Taxonomy (NCBI): domain Eukaryota; kingdom Metazoa; phylum Chordata; class Mammalia; order Eulipotyphla; family Talpidae; genus Condylura; species Condylura cristata. Next base: position 20,163,647 of record NW_004567105.1, read on the forward strand.
GGAGGCATGGATCAATCCTCCATACCAGAAATTTGTTTTGATGTGGACCCTGAGCTTGTCATACATGCAAAGACAGAGAATCCAAAGGTTTATTGCTCACATAATTGTACTTCCTGGGGAGAACAGGACAGGAACCCAAGTCAGTCTAGAAAGGCTTGGAAAAAAGAGATGAAAATAGCTTTGATTTTTATTGCAATTAGGAGATATGTTGCCCTGAGAGTTTCTGTGCCCCTGAGTTTGAACTTCCCCTCTGGCACCAAAGGGAGAAGCCCCCAGGCTTTTCAATTTGTCTTTCCCTGGGGAAGGGGCAGAGGTGTGGCCTGAAAGCTTCCAGTATTCAAATATGCAGCAAGACTATCACCATTGTTCTTAAATGAAAGTCTGTTTTTATAGATTTTCTTTCAAAGGAATCGAAAAACATTTCACAGGTTAAAAACCATATGTACTACAGGAAATCTTTCTCTTTTTCTTTTTTTTCTTTTTTAACATTTTGACATAATTTCAAACTTACAGAAGGGCTGACTAACAGGAAACCCAGGTTTTCTCTCATCATTATTCCAAACTCTTCCCTCCAGGAAGGAATAGATAAATTTGTGCTGGCACATTTTGCAATGCCATTTCTCTCTCTAGTGTTCACCTCTCAATCTCTTCTGCTCCACTGACAGCTGCTGATTTCTCTCCTGTGGTAGCTGCCTGAATAGCTACCCTGCTGTTACCAACCTCCTCCAACAAGCTACTGACCTCCAAGGCCTTTGGGAAGGAAAACTTATTCTGCTTTTTGAGACTTGCCTGGTTTATGCTGAGCACTTCCCAGCAGCAGAACTTTTGAGCTCCAATATATAGCTTTTCTCTCCTTATACCTGACATCTCTTCTTTGTTGGGGTTCTGGGTGGAGGAAGTGTTGCAGGAGGGGGCAGGGTCAGGTCATAGTTCTGGTGTGCCTCATGTTGGATCTAGAATCCAATTCTGCATTCCTTTTCTTCACCAGTTTTTGCCAGATTTCTTCATTCCATGTTCTTTCCTCAGCTCTTCCATACCAGCTTCCGCTGGGATTCTTAGTCCATTAGATTAGTGTCTACCCACAGGTGTTCAGGGCCTCACACATGTTAAGGATGTGGCCAAGCATTTATTTGCATGTCCCTAAATGCTCTGTGACACAAAAAAGGGGAAACTGTCAAAGAGACTAAGAGTTAGGAAAATAATTAAGAGGGTGGAATTTAACTGTGATACCTGTAGCAAGGGGAGGGGCCAGGTTTTCTTCCCCACCTTAAGAAAGGGTGGAGCTGAGCAGGAAACGAAAGCTAAAAATGATTTGAGCTAAGAAGGAAAAAAGAGGACTAGGAAGAGACTGGAAGCATATGGAACAGAGAGACACGTGAACAAGAAGCCACAGTTGCTTCTTGTCCTTGGGCTTGTGGGACTTGCACCCAGGATTTGCAGGACATGAGAAGACACCCGAAGATGTGGGGTGAGAGGCCAGTGGGGAGACTGACACTTTTACTTTGCTCCTTTCCTTTCAGACTGGCCGGGGCCCTTCTGCCCCATTCCTGTGAGTCCCTACCAGCAGGTACTTTAGAACCTGTATTTGGAAGCTATATTCTTTCTCTTTTTCTTCTCTTTTTTTAGTGCACACTAATTGTTTTAAAGTTATTTTCTACTGAAGGTCTTACACACTAGAGTATGTTTTGTCTTGATGAGGTAGATGGCAGAAGCATTTCAGAGAGGTGGGCTTACAGGTTTTGTGGTGTCCCTCATCCTGCTCGCTTAACAGTATTGCAAATGGCAAGTGAAAATGTTTAAATAGAGTGATGAACTAAGTCATATGTGTTGATAAATGGAATAACATGAAGCCTGAGAAATAATTTAAGTCTCATCTTTGCTGACTTTGGCTATCAACATTTTCAGTGAGTTTTGGGGGATCAGATCCTTATGAAGCATATTCAAGTGTGAACTGAAGCAGAGAATGTTAAGCAAAAACAACACTGCTAAGGAAATGCACTGTGTGAGGAAGGCTGCATGAGGTTGGAAGTGGGAGAGGGAGTGATTATCACTGCACAGGCAATGGCTTTAAGTAGTAAAAATGAGGTGTGATTGATGAGACTGAGGAATCAAGTGGAAGGTTTGGCCTTAGAGAGAAGAGGGAATCATCCATCCACTGCAACACGAGGAGAAGCAGAGGAAATAATAGGGACAGATGTTGGAAGTTTTGTGGTAAGCTTTAGCAGCATTCTGTACTAATTATTGTCATTTGTGGAGTGAAACATTCAGGCTTAGGTAGAAGATATATAGCTTACGTCATCAACTGAGTTAAAATCTTCCCAGTTTTCCCCTTTAAAGGTCAAAATTCTTGACCCCTCCCAATATGATGGAGATGTTCTTGAATCAGGTGGGCAAATCAGTGAGGTTGCAAATTGGAAGTTATTTGTTTTTCCTACAGGGAATTTAAAGTTTTTAAAATTTAGTTTCCATTATTTAAAATTTAGCTTCATTATTTAGAAATCAAGAGATTTTAATATTAAAACAAAATTCCATAGTTCTCTTACAAAATAAAGGGCTTGGGCCCTCTCTGGTAGTACAATGGGTTACAGCAGAGTTTTATCCCCTCCCCACCCCCAGCACTATGAAGCTATCTGTAGCCACTGCAGCATGAGTTTGATCCCTGGTCAGGGAGCTAGCACACTGTGAGGCAGACCTCTGCATGGCCAGCCTGCAGTTCCCCTCAGCAGTGTACTTCATTAGTCGGCCTCATTCTGTCTCTGGTGAATCCTCTCAACCCCCACACCCCTTACCCTTACCAGTTCTTGTATGCATAAATAAATAAAATCTTTTAAAAAATAGATATTTTTAGGAGCACTGGACTTATATTCTCATGTGACTAGAGTAGGGTGGAGGGAAGCACACTGAATTTTAGACCGGCCACTCCATTTGTCTCCAGTCTCTCATACTTAACACTATTACCTTAGAATTGGCCTGCGTTGTCCCTGTGGTTTTATTTTCCTGTCACCTGTAAAAAACTTGAAAGAGACACAGTTCTTGCTCAGAACATTTCCAGGGACACCACTCATAGTGTAGGCTTCGGGAATGATCCCTGGAGTTGTACCCCATCAGGACTACCCAACACTTGCTGTTCCTTCTTGATGTCCACTTTTGAGTTAAAAAGCTGATGATGGCACAAAGGGTTAGGATACAGCACTGCAAACTGGCCACAGCCGCTTCAGTGTGTGTCCGATCCCTGGCCCCTGAGGTGACCCACATGGCGCAGCAGACCTCTCCTGTCTCACCCACGGCTCCCCTCAGCAGTGTATTTCAGTCTGTTCTGCTCTCCACTCTGTCTCAGGTGAATCCTGTCAAACTTGTTTTTTTTTTTTTTTTTTTTTTAAGATAGGAAAGACTAGGTATGTACTTATTTATTCTTTAAGTGTTAAAGACATGGACAACAAACTTAGTTATTTGCCAAAAATCAACACATAAAATGTGGCCTAGGAATATTTCACCAGTTGAAATATTAGGAAAAAAATACTGTTTTACTTAGAGGAGATTTATGAAAGGAAATGTTTATAAATTGTTTATCAGAAACTTATGTGCCAGTTGCTTTTTTAGTTTCAAACTTTGGAAGTACCAGGTAGTAGCATCACTGTCTTTCAGGTTGCTGTAGTACTTACAAAAACAACCATCAGATAAGGCAAACAGAGAACATAAATGTTGTATGTTGTAGCAGATGACTTGCTCTAAGTCAAAAAATAAGAAACATCAAGAGCATTTTATTCTCTGGTGAGCAGTGTATTCCTTGAAATTCTCTTCCAAGTTGTATATTCTTTGTCCAATAAGAAAGTAAACAATGCTTTAGAATTGAGCTTCATGAACTTATTATGTTTTTAATCACATGAAAAAATATGCTTTATTAATTTAACATTTTGGTAACTAGAAAATTAATTGTAACATGAATGTATCTCTTTCAAATGAATGAATATATTAAATATTTAATAATCTCCGACTCACTGAAATAAATTTTACTGTTAAAAAAACCTGTGAATAATTAAACTGTTATAATGGCTACAAAGTTTGATATTTTCTATTACTTCTCCAAATAGATATATTAAATGTTCTAGTTTTAAATGTATGAATATCTAACCCTAATGGGGAAATGATTTTCCAGAATCCAGTCAGTTTTCTTAATGAGTATATGAAATCATAGATACATTTGCTTTGGTAATAACATATGGAGTTACTTTTTAGAAGTGTTATTATTCAATATAAATTAATAAATTACTATTATTACAAATTTAAGTCTTTTCATATATTAGCATTTTTTTTACTATCATAGGGAGAGCTTTTTTTAAAAGCTACATATAATTTTGTATCTACAGACTTAAGAACTACAGAAAAATGTTCTCTTGCACAGTGTTATTATTAATAAGCATAATAATATCACTCTTTATAGATGTGAATTCATTAACAATAGTAATATATAATGTATAATAACAATTTTTATGTCTGCATGTATGACTGTGAATTTGAACCAGTTTAATTCTATTTATTCAATTCACTGAGTGATATTGACATGTTATAATTTGAATATGTATGCCTTGGACACAATGATGACTTTTTTTTAATCCCATGTTAACTGACTGCCTACCATGTTCCCAATACCAGGATATAGCAATAAACACATTCCGGAACTTCAGGAAGAATTCACCTATGGGGAAATAAATGAATGTTACTATGTTAAAGCTTTTGTTTTTCCAAGTTTTTATTTTATACATTATGTGAGTACGATAGAACACTTGACTCTCCCAAATTCACATGTTTAACTAATACTTGATGTATTTTTTAAAAGATTTATTTATGCATACAAGAACTGTGGTATAGGCCAGAGTTGCAGGGGATTCACCAGAGACAGAATGGGGAGCAAACAAGAGGTCTGATGGATATACAATGATGAGGGGAGCAGAGGGAAGACTGTCTTTGTGCCCTGACATGCTGTGTATTCTTTTCTATGGCATTCTGTTCTAGCAATTCAGTATACTAAGATAGTAAATGCCTGGCCAAGTCAGGATACTTTGTGCTCCTTTCTTCTACCGGATCTGTTAATTATTTTACTCTTATGTCAGCTATTTTTTTCTTTCTTTCCTTTTTTTTTTAAAGATTTATTTATTTATGCATACAGAACTGAGGCATAGGCCAGAGGTTCAGGGGATAAGAGGATTCACTAGAGCCAGAGAGGGAAGTAGAACAGACAGATCAACAAAGTACACATGGAAGCAAAATGCTAGACTCCTATTGTGTGAAAAATTAAATATTTTCTCCAATCCTGGGGCATTTTAGCCTTAAGAAGTTGATTTTCTGAGCATAAACAAATATTTTCTACATGCAAACAATTCTTTTTATATAATGAAAGTAATTGCTTTTTGAATACTCAGTTACCAAGCTAAGTTCTCTTATTTTTGTAAAACTTTTATAATGGATTCTTTTCAGTTTCAGGTACACAATAATTTCATCTTCAAGTAGTAGCTGTTTGATCTTTTCAATTTTTATTTTTTAATGTCTTTAATTTTATTCTTTTATCTCAATGCATTGGCTAGTACCTTTAGTGGAATGTTTCATTGCAATGCTGTCAGAGAACCTGTTTGACGAATCAATTTCTTTAGTTTAAATGCCTCTGTTGTATCCCTATTCAATATAATGCTGACATACTGTCATAAGGAAGTATCTGTCAGTTCTATTTTAATGAGTTTTTTTTTTAATAAAAATGAGTGTTAAATTTTTGTCAAACGCTTTCTCAGTGCCTATGGAGTTGATTGTACTTTTTTCGAGATGTATCAATATGACTTTATTAAGCAATTTTCTACTGTTAAATGATTATGTGAATATGTGAATAAATCACATTTATGAGTAATAACTTTTCACTAGATTTTCCAATTGTTTTGCATTAATAGTCATAAGTGAGATATAGCACTATACTTCTTTCAAAATCATAATTGTTATCTGAGTTACAATTAATTCATGTAGTAGGTTTGACTGTTGTTATTTTTTTTCCAATTATTCATCACCATTCTTGTCAATATATCTTTGATCACCTATGTTCCTTTATACTGAGGCCCCCAAAGGAGAAATCATGTAACATATAAACAGCCAATTCTCCAGAGACATGGAATATGAGTAAGGAATAAACAATTGTTCTTATAAGCCAGAGATACTTGGGGCATTTATAATAGCCTTTTTGTTAAGATTATTCCTATGTATTTAATAATATTTGCTGATATTTTACTTATAGTCATTTTTCTTATTATTTCTTCATAATGGTCATTCTTTGTATAGATAAGGGAAATGGTTTCTGCTCAGAAAATTTTCCTCTTTATTTTTGTCATCCTGCATAAATTAAATTACATGGCAACTTTTCTTGTGAAATCATCTGGGACAGATACTTGTTTAGAGAATTTCTTTGATAGTTTAAAAATTACTTTTTTGAGGGAGTTTTCTTTTTAGATTTCCTATTTTTTATTGTTAGTGTGATAAGTTTTATTTAAAAACTATCAATTTATTTGGTATTTTCACATTTATTCATTAAATTGGCCACTTTGTGATTGAAATAACTTCCTCTGTTTTATTTTAAACGTCAAGAGAGCTTTACTTTTAATTTGCACAGCAAAATGTATGAATGACTTAAAATTAGTATCGAAGTTTGAAATGTCAAGGCTTTAAAATAAAAAGTTGGATTTATATTGGTCAAAAATCAAGTCAAATTTCATTTGTAGTTACATGCTATAGTAAAGTTTCCTGTGTTAAAGTATCATTTATGTAGGGGAGATGTATGCATTCATTTTTCTTGGTTTCTATCTTTTCTATCAATGAAAAGAACCATTATTTTGGAAAAAGTGGCAAAATCCTCATTAAAGTATTAAAACACATGTTATGCAAGGAATATGATAAAATATGTTTCCCTATTGTTTTAGAAAAATAGATATAGCAGTCAAGCTTTAGGAGTAGAAAAATATTGATTAGCCTTATACATTTTAATCAATAACTTGGAATGTGACTGAGAACTATGCTACTGAAGTTTGTTGCTGAAAGAAGCTGGGCAAGTTAACTAATATGTATTATGGGTGATAAAATGAATATTAAAATTGCTTTCAGATAAATAAGTTATAAGATAAATAAGCCCTGGGGATGTAATATATAACATGGTTATAAATATAATACAGTAATTAATATTACTGTATTGTATATTTGAGTTTCGAGAGCAGAAGTTGCAATTTCTTTCACAAGAAGAAAAAATTATAACTCTCTGTATAGTGTTAGATGTTAATTAAAATTGTGCTAGTGATTTCAAAATATACTCATATCAAATTGTATGTGTATATATATTACATATATACACCTAAACTATTGCAATGTCATATGTCAATTATATCTCAAAAATATCAGTACAAAACTAAGATAAGTAAGATGCAGTTAAATGGGGGGAGAGGGTAAACATCAGTATTTTGGTATAGACAGGAGTGGTCACTCTATAGATTAAGACTTAGCAATGATATAGTGACTGTAAACCATAATTCACCCTAAAGAATTTGAGTCAAAGATATTTTGTTTTATGTTCATATTATATTTTGGTTTATGTTATTGAAGAGTTTGTTCTTATTTTAGACTAACAGCTGCTAGGTACATATTTCACTCTTTCCTGTGCTGCACACTCTTGGGTCATTATACCCTTCAGGTCTGAGTTATATCTTAAGGGCTGATTTACAACTGGAATTTTTCGGACCATTCATTGGATTGTGAAATTGAGATAGTCTACAGTTCATATCAAGAGAGCAATTATTGCAAGCATGAGTATGAAGAATGAAAAGTGGAAGAGAGTTTCACTTCTTTGGAGTCTTGCATACATCTGTTTTTCCAGTGGCCTCTGTTCCTTGGCTATCTCACATGTGGTACATGAATTCACTCATTCTACTAGGAATTGCATAAATAACTGCTGTATACCTGGAGCTGCTTTATGCTCTGGGACATGCAGTGGTGAAGAAAGATTCCTCTTCCTGTAGACTTGGCAGTTTGGGAGTCACAGAAATTGGATAAGTATTCACATTAGTGCTAAATGTCACAAGAAAGTAAAACAGGCACAGCATAGAGTAACTAATGATGGGGCACTTTTGTGTGTGTTGATAATGGAAGGCCTCTCTAAGGAGGTGAATACATTACATAAATACATTACTGGGAGAAATCAGCTGACCTAGGGCCAGCACCCTCCTTACAGAGGTGATTAGTGAGGGCAAGGCTCTTCAGTTATAGGAATGAACTTGGCTTATGGTGGGAGCAAGGAATGGAATGGTAAGGGATGAAGCTGGAAATAAAAAGAGGGCTATTTCTTGTAGAAAGTTTAGGCTATTGTAGCAAATTTGAATTTCATTCAAAATGCAAGAGATAGTTTATGGAAGGTTTAAACTGGGAGATACCATGCTTAGATTTGTAATCTGTGAGGATACTATGAGCTGTATTGATTGTAGGGAGAAAGGAAACATTTAGATAGCACTTAATTTTAGCACATTCCATATTATGTACACATTACTTGCTTATACATATTCATTTTCCTGTAAACTATAGCTTCTTCAAGAGCAAGAATTAGTTCTTGTTTGTTTTTGTGTTCCCAGCACCCAGAAAATTATCTGGAACTCAAAAGGGCTCTCAATCAATTCTCGAAGGTTCCAATTTTTATTCTGTTTGTTATCTTAAAAATGGAAGAAATGATATGTGGAAGTTGATACCATTTTTTTCACAAGAAATGAAACAAAGTCAGCTTGTTTGTAACTGCAACAGAATAAGCAAATATTTAGAGAGAAACAAAGAATGAAGATTTCTTTGTGCTCTGTGGTGCTGTATTAGCATCCTCCAGCTTACTCATGATATTCTAAGTTTCAAGAGACAATACCTGAATCCTTATAATAGTTTCATCTTTCTGTGCTTTGTTAATTGATGTTGATTTCACTTACTTTGAATAAACAAGTTGCATAAATTCTTTAAGTGTTTGTTTTATAATTACTTTTTTTAAAAAAGATTTATTTATTCATACAGAACTGGGGTACAGGCCAGAGATGCAGAGGGTGAGAGGATTCACTAGAGTCAGAGTGGGGAGCAGGACAGGCAGATGGATGAAGTACACTGCTGAGGGGAGCAGCAGAAGGGTCAGGAGAGGTCTACTGCGCCATGTGGATCTCCTCTGAGGCAGGCGGGGATCAAACTCATGCAGAAGGGGCTTAAGCTTCTTAGTGCTGTGCTTGAATCCACTGAGCCACCAGGGAGGGCCCTGTTTTATGATTTCTTAAAGCAGGTTTGTTGATAACACAACTTTAGATAATATAATTAGAACTGGGGTCATCTCGTACTAGTTTTTGGGAAGGTAGTCATGAGAGTGGTGGGATGGGTTGGGGGGGGACTAGGTGAATGAACTATACCTCATTTGGGGAAGAAAGAAAAAAAAAAGATGAGTTCTCAAGTCCCTAGCGATTTTTCAGCCCAATCATTGCATATCTGATTCATAAAATGGGCATTGAAAGATTTCTGAAATTGTTGACTTTGACCTGGAATTCCAAACCATCATGTCAGATGCATGGAGATATTCAAGCCAGAGGTGATATCGATATACAGTTGGGACCAAAATGCTATATCTTGCATTGCAGTCACTCCCACTGTACCCTAGAAGTGTTGAGCAGACTCAACCTAGCCATTGCTCCATATTTGTCCCCATATCACTTCATATATTATGAATTTGAATTTTTTATATCACTTATTACATTAGGGTGGGTTTTTACTATAGAATTTACTGAAAAATAATTGAGATCAATCATCATTATTATAAACCTCAAAATTAAGTTACTATAATCGGAGGGTGAACATATAAAGGACTTGAAACTCAATATGGCTAACTCTAAAATTTCTTATATAATTTGGAGTTATAGTTAATAAATAACTGAAATAATGATCTGTGGACTTCTTTTGTTTAATTTCTTTCTTTCTCCTCTAGCCAGAGTAATTGTGAATTGGATGCATATTTAATATTTTCAAAAGAGGAATTGGCAGTAAGTTTGCTCTGTTGGCATTTTTACTCATACATATGTTTTATCTATGTCTCGAGATGGTACTATTTTTACCTTCCTGTCATCACACCAATCTCTTTTATATAAGAGCAAACATTTCAAAATATGAATGTTTGGGATTTAGCTTATTCATTTTAAAGCACCCATCTTTTAAACTTGCATTCATTTCCCTTGATATATGAAGTCTGTAGATTTTATGCTACATAGGACTTGCAAAGTAATTATTAAAAGTCTTTGATATTTATAAAGGATCTGAAGCTTTCAGAGTGATTAATTATTGAGTACCCAAATGAATCAAGCTATCACACCATAATAAATATTTAATATTTTCTTGGGGTGAAGTGATGCATCTCATGAAGTTTTTTTTTTATTATTATATTGTTCTTCATTGTGTTAAAATTTCTAGTGTGCTATATTATAATTTGATGTAATCTACTTTTAGTAAAGAGCTATTTTTTTGGTTGTGTTGTCGTGTTTATTATTTTGAATACACCAAGCATATCATATAAGATATCATATAGCATATCATATAGCATATCATATAGCCAACCATTCCTCACTCAAAGACAGTTTTCCATTTACCTTTTTAGGGGGAAACTGTGGGGTCCAATATTCTCAATTAGTAGCAAAACATTTTCTTCCTTTTCACAAAATGTTTAATATTTTTAATTTTCTGATGTAGCATGTCAATTAGTGAAGTTTACTTATCAAAAAACTGATTGGCTTAGATTAATATTTTTAAAAAGTTGTTAAATCCAAACTAGTATGTGTGCTTATCTGACTCCATGGAATCCATTTTCTCCATAACAAATTCCTAGTCAATCATGAAAAATATAAACCTACTCAACAATGAAAGCTTTTACAATAGAACTGCATTCAAACAATGAAATACTTGTGATACATAGTCTTTACATTCAAGAGTCTGAAAATGTTAGACTTTCAGTTACAAGAGGTAAAATGTAGGAGGTAGAAGAAATTGGACAAAAGGTTCAGATTCCTAATTGTAAAGTAAATACGCACTAGGGATATAGCGTACAATATTATGATTATACTTGATATTTAGTTACAAATAGGAAAGTTGTTAAGAGTGTAAATTAAGGACATTCCTGGTGGCACAAGTTCACAACACTGTGAAACTATAAGCAGCCACTGCAATATGAGTCTGATACCCAACCAGAGAGCTGACTCATTTGGCACAGCAGACCTTTCCTATCTCGCCTGCTGCTCCCTTCAGCAGTGTATTTCAATAGATCTGCCTGTTCTGCTCCTAACTCTGTCTCTGGTGAATAGTCTCATCCTCCCCACCTTTGGCCTACACTCCAGTTCTTGTATGCATAAATAAATAAATTTTAAAACAAGAGTAAATCAAAAATTCTTATCCCAAAGAATTTTATGTTGTTTTCTTTATGTTGTATTTACATAAGACAAAATTCATGGAACCTATTGTGATCATCATTGGTACACCTTGGAATTATACAATGATGAATGTCAACTTCTCAAAACTGAAAAAAAATATTTAAAAAGTATCTTTGAAGTATATAATTGTATCAAAATAATCTAATCATTCAGTAATTAAAGCTTGCTTAAATACTCAATGCATGATGGTAGATACTGAGGAAGAAACAGCAAAATGGACAGACATGGCTTTAATCTTTCAAAGCTGGTCATGTGAGAGGTAAATGTAAGGCTAATTATATGAAAGGGCTGTGACAATACAACTACCCTGAACAAAGGTCACACCCTGTCTGTATGTGTGTGTAAGTAGGAGATAAGCAGAAATTTGCAAAGTGTAGAAGTTGGAGGGAAATTAATCAAAATAGAAGAAATGGCCCAGGTATGGGTGGTTTGGTGGAAGATGAGTGGAGTATGTGCATATATGGAAGAACAAAAATGTGACCCCCCAAAATAAAATAAATGTTTTAAAAGTTAAAAGTGTGAGATTAAATGGAGAAACAAGAAATTAAGAAAATAGAAAAAAATGATAGGAAAGCTAAGAAAAATATACTAAAAGGCAAATTTGATGTGTTTCTATGGGAAGTACTGCACATTACCTTAAAAATATCTTCATTGAAATACAGGTTTGGGAAAAATCTGACAGATTTATTTACCAAAGCCTTCTAATATCCTTTAATTTTCTAATGTACTCTGTGATTATTGCTGAAAGCAGTATAATATATAATTTTCCCCTGTAATTCTTGACCATAATATTTTTCTCTTTACTGTATTTCCAACAATTAATTTTATGAGAAACACATAGATTATGTTATGTTGATAGAACATAACCCAAAAAATGGATGGGAGATGGGGAATAATAGCTAAAATAAATAAGTAAAAAATAAACAACAACAACAAAAAACACTCCTCAAAAACCTTAATCTATTTTTCCTGAATTTAACATGGATTCTCCCAGAGTAAAGTCGTTTGTATATCAGTCATATCTCTTCTGAACAAAAATTCAGCCAGCTGTCTTTTGCTTTATTTTCAAGCATGAATTCCATGGAGACCTGTGTATGTGTATGTTTGCATTTATAGACATGTGTACATCTATGTATAACATACTGACATGTGTATACATGTACATAAGTACAATTATATAAATATAATTTTAAATAGAGCACACTAGAGATATTGAACAATTTAGATACTTGTTAAGAGTAAATACATCACACAAAAATAGTAATAGAGACCTCCTATGCTCTAAAGTAAAACATATAAAAATTATAATAGGAAAACTATAATAATGTGAAAAATGCTATGGAACTATTTCCCCAGTTTTCAAACATATTACAGCACAGAAACCCTTAAGGGATCAATAACTAGGGTGTTTATGCATGCCATATGGAAATATTTCCTCTGCGGTGTGCCTGTATTGCTATTTAAATGGAGAATAAATGTTAGGTTAGCAGTATTTTTATATAGCCTGAAAATTTTATTTTTTCATCTTTGCAGCTGGATGATAAAAGATAAAATTCACCTAGAAAAATAGCTTTTTATATTATCCTATAACATAATACGATTTAAAATGAAACATTTACAGTTTTATTTTTGAAAGAATGAACAACTATTTTTTTAAAATAAAAAATAATTAGTTCAACTGGTTGGTTAATATGTTCTCCAACAACAAAAAGACGAGACTTTGTAGGCTGTTACTCTATAACTTTAAGCCAGTGCTGGACACAACAATAAACTTCATTTACTAAAGTGCTGATACAAATTGGAAAATCCAGTAATACTGGACTTTCTAAATCATTGTTCTTGATGTCCAGCTAAAGGATTTTAATAATGTATCCATTCAATTTTTATCTACCAAGTAAGAGTAAAGATGAAAGTCACCTTCACATATTAAATTTTCATTATTACAAAGTATTGAATGCTAAAAAGGAAAATCACAGGGAAATTAGAAAATGGAAAGTTATAGACAGATTAAAATCATATATCTGGGCCCTCCCTGTTGGCGCAGTGGGTTAAAGCACTGCACTAAGAAGCTAAAGCCACTTCCACATGAATTCGATCCCGCCTGCCCCGAAGGTGACCACATGGCGTGGCAGACCTCTCCTGACCCGCCCACTGCTCCCCTCAGCAGTGTACTTCGTCGATCTGCCTGTTCTGCTCCCTGCTCTGTCTCTGGTGAAGCCTCTCGCTGCCCCTAAGTCTCTGGCCTGTACCCCAGTTATGTATGCACAAATAAATAAATCTTAAAAAAAAATCATATATATCTAAGAGTGTTAACCACGCTTAACATTTCTTATATTTTTGTACATCTATATTCTATATGTATTTCTTTATAAGGTGACATAGAAAACAACTCATTAACTGGCTTTAAAACAGAATTTTATTCATCAGAGACCTCCCTCATACTGAAGTTGTACAGGATTTGGGGGCACACAATTTGTGTGTTCTCACTTGTGTGCTCAGGATTTCAAGACTCAATCTCAGGATACAATAATAACAGGGCCTATTTATAAAGGAGAAATTGGGATAAGGAAATAGTTCTTTTTTTTTAAGATTTAAAAAAAAATATTTATGCATACAGAACTGGGGTACAGGCCAGAGGTGCAGGGGCGGTGAGAGGATTCACCAGAGACAAAGTGGGGAGCAGGCTGTCTGTTGAAGTACACTGCTGAGGGGACCAGCAGGCAGCAGCGGGCGGGTCAGGAGAGGTCCGCAGGGTCATGTGGAACACCTTGGGGCAGGAGGTGATCGAACTCTTGCTGAAATGGTTTTAGCTTCTCAGTGCTGTGCTTTAACCCAGGGAGGGCCCAAGGAAATAGTTCTTAAGCCCTTAAATGATCCTACCACAGATAAGGTCCACAGTGTCCAGCAATTCAAAGCAAAACCTGCTTTTGCAAGATCAAGTCCTATCTCCTCTCCGCCCTATCCTCCCTCTACCCCAAGGATCCTGGAATTAGTTGGTGGCACACTGGTAAGCAGTGGACAGTGGACCAGGATCCCAGCCATCTGTGGCATCTGGGGGTAGACACGGGTGACGCGACTGATGTCACACCGCAGCAGCCTGTCTCCTGAAGCCCACGTCTCCTGGAGTCAAGGTCTGTCTTCTAAAATTCTTCTAAGCGGAGTCAAACCTCTTGATGGACTGAAGCCTTTCCAGCCACTGAAGCCTTCCCAAACCCAGGCAACCCTCCTCTCAAGCTGGCTCCAAATCTTCCCAAGTAGCTCCTTGGGAAGGTTGTACTTCATAGGTACCCACCTTTCTTTTTTTCTGAATTTTATTTTTTATTATATATTTTATTTTTATTTGCATATATATATATATTACATCATTCTTCATTTTGTGCATTTTTCATCTCAGCTGTAATCCCCATGGGGTACCCGCCTTTCTAACCGGATTGTTCCATTTTTCAAAACAGCTTTTTCTGATTTCATTGGTGCCAGTGCAAGCTTGAACCTAGTGGCACCAGTGGGAACTCGGACTCGGCCATTTTCAAAATTAGTTCAAGACTGGAAGCCAACGCCCTGGAAATGTGCCCAACCTGCCTGCACCCTCTGGCACCAGAGATGGATGGGCAGGTACGCTCTGCTGTATCTGAATGTTGCCTGCCAGGCTCACACCTGTCCCACATATCTCCTGAATCGCCATGGGTTTCCTCCTCAGCCCCTTTTTTCTTTCTTTTAACCTAAACCTGACTGTGCTGTGGGGGTGGGGGTGTGATGGAGTGGGATGGAGGGGGCCGGGGCATCTCTGCCATCAAACCCGGCAGCAAGAGGTAGCCCAAACTCTGGGGTTCAGCTAGCCACTCACTCCCTCAGAGAACCAGAGTGGTGGGGGCTTCTGTTATATTCCTGCCCCTGTTTCAGGCGAACCAATTTCTAAGTCGGACCGGTTCTGTTTTTAAATCGGTCCCAGGCTGCTGGCGGTTCCGCCCTAGATTAGTCGGCAAGTAGAAATGCTGAAGTAAGGTCTGTAAAAACTGCAGAGCCGGATCCTAGAGGGACTTTCTCACGATCTCCAGAGACCTAGAGAAGTGACCAGTTCAAAGGCTCCGCAGGTAACCTATGTGGGTTGACTCTTTGCTTCTGGGGTCCACGGATCTCTTTCAATTCCTTCCTATTACTGTTATAAGCATAACTGTTAAAAGGTAAACTGAGGCATGTTAAATATTTTAAGAGTTTATTTGAGCAAAAATCTATCCATCGCTGGCAACATCAGCCTCGCATATAAGAAGGAGCTGGGGAAGCTGTTCGAAAGGGCGGGATACAAGGAAGTTGTGCTAGAAAATAAAGTGGATTGGTTATTATTTTCCTTTGGAGAATCAGAAAGATCTATCCCGAAGATTGCCAAAGTAAAGCTGATCAGGTGATTCCTGATTCATTAATTTAAGATTCCATTATGGGGAGAGCTAAAATTAATTAAGTCTCTGGGCCCTCCCTGGTGGCGCAGTTGGTTAAAGCACAGCACTACGAAGCTTAAGCCACTTCCTCATGAGTTCGATTCCTGCCTGCCCCGGAGGAGTCCACATGGCGAGGCAGACCTCTCCTGACCCGCCCGCTGCTCCCCTCAGCAGTGTACTTCGTCGATCTGCCTGTTCTGCTCTCCACTCTGTCTCTGGTGAATCCTCTCACCCTCCACATCTCTGGCCTGTACCCCAGTTCTATATGAATAAATAAATAAATCTTTTAAAAAAATTAATTAAGTCTCTGGTGACATTGGATTTAGCATTAGCTGCTTTATTTTGGGTCTGGTGTCCTTTTTAAACACCTTTATGACTTGTATATAATGTCATGCATACAAGATCTTCAATGCAATTGTATTAAAATATTTAGTGCTTTTTGGGGGTATATTTCTGACCTGAATTACTATGGTACAGAACTGGGGTACAGGCCAGAGGTGTGGTGGGTGAGAGGATTCACTAGAGACAGAGTGGGGAGCAGAATAGGCAGACTGACAAAGCACACTGCTGAGAGTAGCAGCAAACAGGTCAGGAGAGGTCTGCCGAGCCATGTGGGTCAGCTCCTTGGCCAGGGATGGAACTTGTGCTGCAGTGGCTTGGGAGCACTTCATAATGGAATGCTTTAATCCCTTGAGCCACCAGGGAGAGCCCTTAAGTTGTATATATATTTCAGGAATCTGATAGAGATCCATCTGTATAATAATTTTCCAAGTAATTTTCTCAGCATTTTTTATTGATTTTTCTATCTTTCTTTTATCTATTTGGAATATACACTTGCCAAATTTGCTACTTAATTGGCCTATCTCTGAATATTCTGTCATTGATCTGTTTGTCTACTGTAGTTTTGTCTCAGACTATGGTGATTTTCCACTTTATTTCCAACATGATTGGAAGCAGTGTTTTTCTCTTCAATCAAAAAAATTAGTTAAAGGAGAGAATTAAAAAAATTACACAATGTCCTCAATATTTACTTTAAAGCATATTAATGCACATTTACTTGTCACTCTCTTAGATTAGATCTCAAGCATTTTCTTTGACTGTAGTCCTATTGCTAATATTTATGTCATCAGTTTTGTGTCAATGATGTTTATATGTTTCTTTAGTGTGGGCCAAGATCCTAAATAGACATTTATGAGTAATCTCAGTGATAATTCATCTATTATTTTATGATTTGTGTCCAAATCTGTTAACAGCATTCTTTTCCACATTAATTTAAAAAAATTCTGATTTCAAAAATTTATCGTATTTTTTTTTTTTGCCTGTTCTTTTGTCTACTTTTTTTTTTATTAAAAAGTTTATTTTTACATCATTTTTCACATTTTTTTTTTCATCTCAATTGTAATCCCCATGGGTTTCCCATCACCAAATTTTATCGTATTTTTCTAAAACATTTAACTTAGTTTTTATAGAGACAAATTCTGAAGGCCGGTTTCATGGGTTTAAAGAATCTTTAATGAAATTAGAGTTGGTGGAAACCAAGTAGGCCTAAACATTTCTGAATTTTTAGTGGCTTCAATTGTGGGAGCAGCTTAATTCCCACAAAATACAGTAATTTTGCTAAGTTTCCAGTATGCAGGTGACTTCTGATGGTATGTTTGAGATTTTATTTATGCACACAAGAACTTGGGTATAGGCCAGAAGTGCAGGGGGTTTATCAGAGACAGAGTGGGGAGCAGATCAGGCAGACCTACTGAAGTATACTGCTGAGGGGAGCAGCAGGGAGACAGAATAAGTCTTTGGGTTGGCTTTCAGACTAATGTTGTAGTGGCTGCATAGCTTGATAGGCTTGTGTTTTTAAACCCTACACTACCAGAGGGCCCCATGACTTTTACCAGTCATCATGCTGAGATCTGAAAAGCTGCATATACCTTTTGAATATCTTGCCCGAAAGTGTGAAATGTTATATTCATTCTGAATCACATTCATTCTGAACAGTGTTTGAACTATTTTTATTTTTGTTTGTGTTTTATATTTGTAGCTGTTTTTTTTATTTAATTGAAGGTGCTGCACTTTTTGTTTTTATTGAGTTTCAGAAAGAGTAGAAAAGTTACCCTTACCAAGCTAGTTGTTAGGGAAATTGCTATCAGTTTTTAAAAAACCTTCTGCAGGATGTGTTATTTGGGATTTTATTTTTTACATAAATTTACATAATCAAGAATGCAAAATTTCCCCTGTATAACAGGGTCCATCCATGCCATAGAAAGTTTCATGATGTAGGTAGTTGTTGAAGCTGGGTAATGGTGAGCATAGAGTTCATCAAGCTATTTTCACTTTTGTATATTTAAAAATACCCAAATTAAAATAAAATTAAGGTTATTAACTAAAAATGAATATTGATGAAATGGTGTATTTATTTTTTGTGAGTAGAATTGAGGTATAGGTTAGAGGTGGAGGTGATGCTAAGAGGAGTCACCAAAGACAGATAGGGAGCAGAACAGGTGGACTTAATGAAATACACTTCCAAGGGGAATAATGGGTGAGACAGAAGAGGTCTGCTATTCCATAGGTGGGTTAGCTCCCTGGCCAGGCATTGAACTCAGGCTGTAGGGGTAATAGTGCTGAGACTTAGCCCCTAGGTTGCCAAGGAGGCCCTATGAAGTATTTTCTATCTCTTCTTTTTTTCTTTAAAGAGTTATTTTATTTATGCATAAAAGAGATGGGGTGTGGGACAGAGGTGCAGGGGGTGAGAGGATTCACCAGAGTCAACGTGGGTAGCAGGACAGCATTTTGTATATTTAATGTATAATATTTTATACTTAAGTAGATAACTCTACGATTATCTGTTAAAAACTTTTCCTTCTCTTCCTTCTCTTGACAGAGTTATAATACCACTTTAATTGCTTTACATCATTGTGAATGTTTGCTGCTGGACAAATTGTTTTATTTCATGTATTTGTGAATTCTTACATAATATACAGCTTTTTCAGTTTTAAATATTGGTAATAACAAGTCTTCCTTATTATTTTTCTTTCCAGAAATTTTCTTGGATAATTTAATCTATTGATTTTTAAGGAAATTCTCAACACTTGGGAGTCATTTTTCTTTCAGTAACTTTGGGCGATGATTTAGACAGCATTAAATGTACAAGTAATTAGAAACACTTATTCCACTGTTGTTTCAAGGCTGTCGGTGAAATTTTATTGATTTATTTATATGTACAGCATCTAACCATCATCTATTTATGTATCTGTATATCAGTAGATTTTCTTCAGATTCCTTATGTACATAATACTAATGTTGAATTGTGTAGGAATGATTATTTAATGACTAATTTACTCTGTAATTACATATTATAAAATAACTGAAAGCAGATATATATTATATTTTAAAAAGTCAATTGTCTTACTCTTAACTAAATCAGATAACTCCAATGTAAATTCTTAGATTGTCGTGTGTCTCATTCTCATCTTAATTTTTATTTCTTTAAGCTTGATGGAACATTCTAATCCTAAATTTTAGGAAGATCTGTTGTTACTAAAACTAAAGATGTGTGATAAAGTTTATTTCAAGAATACATTATAGAAAATATGAAGAATTTATATTGACGTTGCCAATATTGTGTGGCGAGTTAGAGATAATGGGATTTGATTATCATCCCAGATCAAACTTAAAGTGAAACATATTCATATTTGCTCTATCATATTTGTGTCAACTTCTGTGTATTTAGAATAATAGAATACTAAGTATTCCTAAACTAGTGATAGAATAAATATCATTATTAGTATTATAATTACACTGTTATTTAATAATAGAGCTTCATTAACCATTTCTTAAAATGTTTGCATTTTCTGGTTATAATTGTATAGCACATAGCAAAATATTATTACTGTGTATGAAAAGAAAGCAAAGCGTTCATATCAGGCTTTCAAATTTGAAAACCTGCAGTGAGAAAATCACAGTAACTATAGTAAGAAAATATCTTCAGACAAGGAAGACTTCACCTACATTATTAAATGAGTATGACAAAGTGTGATCAGTAATACCATATGTCTCAGGAACTGCTTCTTATCCATTGTTGTATTTCAGAAAAAAGATTTATAATTCAGAATTCATTGACTTCGAAATCAGATTTTAGGGTCTGGAAGGAGAAACAAGAGATGGACTTACTAATGTCTCCAGAGCACTAATGCCTAAATATAATCCTTATGGGAATTGGCCATATTGTGGACACCAATATATACTTCATTGGCAGAGTTAATATCGATATTCCATGATTATTATTCATGTAAATTTATAGTGAGAAAAGTCAAAGATAAAACCAATTTTATCATCTAAAACAAACTCTGTAAATTATGTACCTTCAGTGTTAACACTTAAAAAAAGTCATTGGCACAAGGTAAACTTACATTAACATCTGAATAATATTAAATTGTACCATATAAGTTGTTTTAATAGCTCTATAAATGGAGAAAAGCAGGGAAACTACAAAAGCAATATATAATAAAATATATTGAGAGACATCAAAATTTCAGTCACCATGGTATTGGTCTCACATGGATTCATAATTAATTCATGTTCTGTCTCTTCTGTGTGCAGAAAAAAGTATATAAACAAGAGGAGTTTTCATTCACAACTCTTCTTCTGCCAAATTCCAAATAAAATGAAATCAAAGCAAGCACACTACAAAACTTGATTCAAAGGAAACCTCAGACACTGAAGCCATTAAGCACACATTTCCTAAATAAAAAATGAGTTGTCTGCAAGCTGTCTTGACACGGTCTGCAAAGTCTCACTGCATAAACCAGCAGCTCAGCAGATTGTCAGAGAGCTCCGAGATAAACACAAACTAAATCAAACTTCCGCCTTCCTGTCTTTCCATTCAGCTACATTTTGACAGAAGAAAAATGCTTTTCCATTTTCTTAGAGAGACACCTAAATATCCCCATATAGTGTCTGGGCATTGTGTTTTAATTTGCCACAGATTTTTCAAAATGGGAGGTAATGCACTGACTTATGTAAATATA
>NW_004567105.1:20184707-20190942 GCF_000260355.1 Condylura cristata
TATATATATATATATATATATATATATATAAAGATATATATAAAGATATATATATATAATAAACAGATGCATGAGTAATTATTTACTTTAGAGCTTAAAAATCATTTTTATTAGATATATCAATGCCTGGCAACTAAAACTCAAATTTTAGAAGAGACTGTGGAGATTTAACAAAGGTTCCGAAACAGTCCTTGAGACATTTGGTATTATTGATCACAGCTTGTTATAAAATCATTGACATATAGCTAGTCCATGATTATTATCATCTCAATCATAGTTGTTATGAACAACAACAAAAAAATGTGGAATTAGAATGCTGGGTTTGAATTCAATTTGGCAAATCTGTCTCCAACTTTGGATAATATATTTGATTTCTCAAGGCCTCAGTTCTCTTATCTTTACTGGGGATAATGGAAGTACTTATCTTACAATGCTGTGTGAAGAGTTAAATTAGCAACTAAATATTTTAAAACAACAGTTCATGCCATGTAGTTAATTTTATATGTGCCAGCTCTAATATAGTATAGTAGGTAGTTATGATAATATAGTAAGTAGTTATGATAATATTACTACTGTAGTTTTGCTAATTTTCTGATTGCTATAACCCTTGGCCTGCTACCACCATCTGAGTCTCATTAACCCTTCTCTATCATTGTCATATTCTGTAAATTGTTTCTGAATTTCTGAATTATGGAAAACTCTGTGCATATCCAGAGAGATGAGATGAGATGGGAGAGTGAACAACAGTGGGTGCTGTTAGTTTTTAACAATACTAACTAAAGAGGATAATTCTGTTTCCACTTCTTAAGAACACTGCAGAGTGTTGAGGTTAGTAGGTTGCTTTAGGTTTTCTTCTGTTGCTTCCTGCTCCTGGTATATACTCCTGTGCCCATGGTTTGACAGGTGTCCCTACCTTCATCCACCTACAATCAGCATCTTGACATTGTTGAGATGCCTCAGCTCTGCATCTTGCCCTTATTCTTCAATCCATCTGCTATCATTTTTCAATGACTCATACCTACATTCCATGTCGTATAATCTTTGTTTTTTCCTTTATTGAGGTAACATTGACTTGCAAACACTCTATATCTTGCAGTTTCACTTTAGTAGGCAATGCTGGATTATATTGTGTTCATTAAAAAAATGGAATTGCAACTGGAATATTAGCTAACTGATATGTTAATGTTTTTAGATTTTCCACACTTTATCATATACCTTCTGAATAAATATCTGGGTTTGGATATCATTCTTGAACCTGGGTGCTTACTGTCTGTTGCAGGAATGAGGAAAATGTGACCCATTAGCATCTATTTTAGCATGAACCTGTTTAATTGGATCATTATTTCTCAATTCATGATTGGTGGTCCTTGAGATAACCTTCTCAGTTTAAGATGGGAAAATAGTGATTTCTTAGAGACATATAGTACATACTGTGTTATGAAAGCTTATGAGAATTTTTTTTTTGAATCACAATACTTGTTTATGCTGTATCAACTTTATTTTACACACAAATGTAATCAACAGATGAGGACTTGGGGTGTCTGAGCTAAAGAACTAAACTCCTTCAGGATCTGAGTTCTTGCCTTTATTCTTATCACTAAAATTATGCAAACACAAACTCTCAGGTGTTTGTCATGGTCAAGCTTATGAGAATTTTTATGAAAATTCTCTTATGATAAAGAAGCACACTTTATTTTACTCTAATAATTCCATGCTTTGTATAACATACACTAATATATTATGGAACAAGTGTTCCTTGGTTGATCCTTCAGAAAGTGTTTTGATGAGAAAGAGCAGAGGATGGTCTCATGATAAAAATAATTATACTTACAGAAGAAATTTCTATAAATAAAAACAGACATGAGTAGAATCAAGTTTATCCAGTTGTTTAAATCTATTTAAACAAGCTAAGTTTATCAAACTTCCCCTCTTCTAATTTGAACAATTTACTCTATAAGTGAAAAATTTTGATTTTCAAAATTGATGAATGAAAGTAAATTAAGATCCATACACTAAGGGAATTGCAAATGGCAAATTGCTTAGGGCAAAGCCTCTATGTAGTTAACTGTGTGAAGTGAGAAAATTAGGTTGTCTTATCCCATGGACTGTACAGTAGCTCACACTGTGCTGGGAATTAGCTTAAATTAAATCTAGATCACAAAAAGCTTTATATGCTATTAGCAAAACTGTAGCTATCAATCCTCTGTCTAATGAGAAGGCAGGATAATTGAAAGTGGCTGGACTAATGTGTTTCCAACTCTTTGTGAAATTGGTGAACATAGAAGCAGAAAGTCTACAATGACTATTATTTTTATAGTTAAGCATTTCTGCCAAATGTGCACTATGTTGG
Organism: Condylura cristata; assembly: GCF_000260355.1. Taxonomy (NCBI): domain Eukaryota; kingdom Metazoa; phylum Chordata; class Mammalia; order Eulipotyphla; family Talpidae; genus Condylura; species Condylura cristata. The sequence continues at coordinate 20,187,058 of NW_004567105.1, forward strand.
GAAAAATGGGGTTCTGTTAAATACTTTAGCTTCTACTTAAAAGCTGGAAGACTGTTAACATGCCTTCTTTTTCTTCAGGGCCACAATTACCCTGAACCTGAGTCAAGTGGAAACAAAGTGTCCCCATACACTAATGCCTGCTAGAAAGCTCTTTATTGCTTCTTCTCATTCCCCGGCTAGAATATTTGGGGTCCCCAAATGCATATATGTAATCACACTGTAATCATAGCAGCTGTATGTATGCATGAGTGTATGAAAATACACACACACACACACACACACACACACACATGCTTCTGCATTTCCCCAAACAATCATTTCCCACATTTTAACATTAGAAGTTCCAGGTAGAAGTGTGCTTCTACATTTTTGCTGATTTGCTAGCCTTGGAATTCCCATCCTTCTCACTCAGTCTAATTGCCTAATTTGTAGGAGGTTGACTTGTAAAGATTCATTCCAGACCCCATATTTTTCTTTTGTTGCTCATAGATACATTTTCAAGAAATAGGAGAAATGAGAGATTAGGACTATATATATATATATATATATAGGTTGAGGAGCTTTATATTCACCCCTATTAGCTCATTTCTTCATTTATTTTCTTCTTCATTCTTTGTTAAAAAAATAGCATGGAACACTGAGAATTTGGCTAGATTAATGGTGAGGATAAAAAGAGTTTATGTTATATGTGTGTCATGGAAATGTATTAGAATAAGGATAATGAAAATGCAAAAGACATTGCTCCAACTATAAATGTGCTTCTAAGAGCTTGTCCAGCATATGAAAACTATCTGATTGGAGATGACTTTAAAAAAAAAAAAAGCCATAAGGAGAAGATGGAGTTATTTGCAGGAGGAATATAGAAAAAATAAAGGTCAGATTAAGGCAAACTTTAAAATCCAATACTTGGGCCCTCCCTGGTGGCACCGCTGGTTGAAGCACAGCACTAGGAGGCTGAAGCTACTTCAGCATGAGTTCAATCCCCGCCTGCCCCGGAGGTGACCCGTGTGGCGTGATAGACCTCTCCTGTTCCACCCACTGCTCCCCTCAGCAGTGTACTTCGTCAGTTTGCCTGTTCTATCCTCACTCCATCTCTGGTGAATCCTCTCGCTGCCCCTGCACTTCTGGCCTGTACTCAGTTCTTTAAAAAAAAAAACAAAAACAATCCTTGAAAACCTACCATTGATCTGTAGCTTTCAGACCTTAAAATGACCAAGGTGTCCATGTGTAAATAAGGAGAAAAACTAGTAACCAAGGACTAGAAATTCATCTAAACTTCTTTGCAAAGTACTTTGACTTTAAAAGTCATTATGTAATGTCAACTCATGTGCGTGTATGTGTGTGTGTGTGTGTGTAGAACAACTGAGGTGTAGGCCAGAGGTACACCAGATATTTAGGATCCCCAGTGGATTCACTAGAGACAGAGTAAGGAGCAGAACAGGCATATTTACTGAAATAAACTGCTGAGAGGGGCAGAAGTAGAGACAGAAGAGATCTGTTGAGCCAGTATCTGTTGGGTCAGCTCCCTGGCCAGGGATCCAACCTTAGGTCTTATTAGTGATAGTGCTGAAACTTAACCCCTAGGCTGCCAGGAAGGTCTACCACTAGTGAGGTCCACAACTCATTTCTTTAAGCTTCCAAGCAATATAGAGAGGTGAGAAGTGTTGTGCAAATATGTAGACAGTTCCAGGTAATAAGATAGGTAAACGGTGTGACAGAACTTCAAGAAAAACTACTATTTTAACCAAATTGATAGCATGATAGAAAGATATATTCAGGAGAAAATGCCAAAGGAACACTTGGAATTAATGACCTGAAGTAATGGGCCAAAAAAGCAGTAATGGATGAGCTTTGAGCCAGTATACACCAGATGGGAACCATAAGGCATGTTAGAGTTATAGATAATTTCTTTAGGACAAACTAGATTCCTAGACTCCAAATCAGTTATTTTTCTTAACACCATTACATCTGTCATATCAAGTATTAAAAAGGAATGCAAAATGATTTATGACTTCTAGCTTCTTATGAATAATGGTAGCTGCCTAAATAAAAAATTTAAGCATTTTCCTCAAAACCTACATGCATTTCAATGAGAAGATGAAATTGAATTACCTGTAATCAATATATGACATAATTAGAATACCAATCTTAGTAGAAATTTCAAATTATGTATAGATAGTAAAAGAAAGAAATACAAATTCCTCAGATCATCCTCAGAATGAGCTACTTAGTGCCAAGTCAGTCAAAGATTAAGCAGGAAACAAAAATTGAGAGGGAATCAGTTATGATAAACACTGATAAAATCACACATAGTAACAGAGTACTAACAGCACCAGTGGTGAAACACTGGGAAGAGGTCACAGACTTTGTTGATGAGATTTATGTCACTGGAGGTGCAGAGAGCTAGTTTTGGGAAACTAGTTTTGGGAATGCTTCTCTTCTGAGGTAGAGAGGAGAGACTTCAAGATCCCACAGAGATTAAAGAAAAATAAATAAATCTTACAAAATAAGGAAAAAAATTGCCAAATTTTCCTGATCTCTTAGTGACCGCCCTAAGAAATGGCATCATTAATTAAAGAAATTTCACTTCACTATAATAACAGAGGAGGTAACTCTTAAAATAAAAATTTTTGTAAGCAACCCAAATTTCTAACATTGGCCTACAAAAAAACTATTACTTTTCTAATGCAAAACATCAGGTAAACAAATGAATAGGACAGAAAATTGCACACAACCTACACATAAAGCTACTATAAAAACAAAATTAAAAATGGTGTATTAGCGCAGGAGGCCATAACAGCATGTGTCCTTATGGTGTCTTTGTACACGCTTATTTCTAAAACAAAAACAAGAAAAGCATTGAGAAAAGAAAGGGGGGGGAAGAAACTATGATGAAAATGAAAAGCATATATAGCAGAAATGAAAGTTACATATATTTATATGCTATGCTATTGTCCATAATATATTCACATATTTTATAGGTAATATGTATTTGGATATTATATATATATATATATATACACACACACATATATATATATAATATATATGACTTGAAATATGTAAATGATTTTTTTCTAAAATAGAAAAAAAAGATGCAGAGAAAAGGAAAATTTTCTAATTATAGCAGAAACAAATACCCCAAGTTGTCTTAGAGTATCAAACAGATGCCAGTGCCACATACCACAAGGAGCAATTCAAGAGGATTTTGAACACAGCTTTCTGAACACCCTGAGTGAGTGATACTCTCTGGATAAAAAATACAAAAAAAGCCCAACCACACTATATTTCATTTAATGGTTTTATTACTTTTTAAATAGCTCTGAGATTATTTGGTATATTCTGAAGGGTAAAACCTGTGACTAAATATATTGATGTTGGAACCATAGAGGAAACATGGAGGTGAAGTTTAGACAAAGAAAAGTCTCGTGTACTACAAATGTCTGTGCATTCCTTAGATTTGTTCATGGAACTGGACCAGAATCAATGACAAGTCATTGGCAATGAGAACATCTTGTTCCTGGATCTTGCTTTCTGATAATATTCTACATTAAAAGAAGCCAGGGTTCTTTGGAGAAATGGGTGATTGTGGCAGGAAATGGTATTGTGAACCCAGAGCATTTTGATTTTCAGAAACTGGAAATCAATATTACTATGCTGAGAAAAGAATATAGTAACACAATTCTATTTAAAGGCGAGGCAAGCTTGCAGGACCTCATGTGGCCACAATTAGAATATCAAAAATAATAGCATTAATGTATTATAAAAGTTGATTTAAAAACCCATGTGCCTTTCACTGATTAAAAAGGTACAATCTGGCCCTCCCTGGTGGCGCAGCGGGTTAAAGCACAGCACTGAGAATCTAAAACCGCTTCCGCGTGAGTT
>NW_004567105.1:20191402-20361478 GCF_000260355.1 Condylura cristata
GCCACCAGGGAGGCCTGTTTTACCTTTTTTTATTCAAATGTCCCTGAAAGGTTAATTTATTTTATAAATGGAAACTTATTTTGGAGTTTAGGAAACTAGCCCACAGTGACATGAAAGAGTTAGTTAAGATTTTGACACCAGTCTATGTATTTCTAAAGGTTTTATCACCTGCCATTTTAAGGACCATCTCTGGCCAAAGAGCTGACCCATATGGTGCGGCAGACCTCTCCTGACCCACCCACTGCTCCCCTCAGCAGTGTACTTCGACAGTCGGCCTGTTTCGCTCCCCACTCTGTCTCTGGTGAATCCTCTCAGTTGCCCTTGCACCTCTGGCCTGTACCCCAGTTCTGTATGCATAAATAAATAAATCTTAAAATAAAAGTAGAAGAGGACAACACAAGAGTCAAAGTCAGAGACAGATATTGATATGACAGAAGCACGTTCAGAGTTATGTCAGGAGAGAAGAATTTGTGATCTTTAAGGATTTTTGAAGTGGGTCATTAGTGAAGGTCCATGGGTTTCTAGATGCTAGAAAATGAAAAATAACAGATTGATCTTTACAGCAAGGTTTTAATCAGGAGATCCTGATTAAGCATCAGACCTCCACGCTGTTAAAATAATATATTTGTATTGTTTCTAGCTATTGAGTTTACACTAACTTGCTATGGCAGCAATAGAAAACTTATAGAGGCAAAGATTTGAACAGAAAGAAAGGAAGTAAATAAATTGCAATGGATTCTTTTTAAGCTGGATGGAAATGATTGCATGTACAGTTACTGTTGGTTCTGAGAAAGCTGAAAAGTCGTAAGATGTTGGAGGTTAGAAATTAGGGTGTATAACTTGGGAACTATAAAACATATCTGTGGTAGGAAGTATAACTGGATCATAACTCTCCCTCAGTTTCAATAACTTTCTCATTTGCTCTCTCATCTTTGGAGAAGAATCAAAGCCTTTGTAAAGAAATGTTATTGTGTTGAGAAAAGAACATGGGGAACAAAATTCTGTTTAAATTAAAATGAACTGAAAGAAAATTTTAAAAGGGGCATAGAAGAGCAAGGGGCTTTGTCTGATCTCACCTTTCTTCTCAGTTCCTCTGACCTGCTGTGCCTACTGGGTCATAGAAGACTGTTTAGCATTCTCTTTTGTGAATTTGTTTGAAAGAGAATAGGAACAAATCCATGCTGTGCCCAAAATTTCATGATATCTTTTTAGGAAACTTCAGACACATAGGTGAAGAGAAATCGAGATATTTTAAAATCATTCTTTTGCAGCCTAATATTACATTAGGCTGGCCTTATGATTTCAGTAAGACTGAAGAGAATTACTTGAAAATGAGTAGGTGATTGATTCAAAGTCTCTCTGTTCACATTCATGTCATATTCTTAATTATTTATATATATATGCACCTAAGTATACACACACACACACACACACACACACACATTCCTTCTCAGCTGTAAAGTCTTTCTGTTATGAGGCTATAGAGCTACAGAAAATTGACATTTTGGATATAATCTTTTAAGTATTGCTGTAGTGGTCATAATGTGTTTCCATTTTCAAAATACTTTTGGAAAAACTATATAACAAGGATTAGTTTCTCTAAATTTGAAATAATTGCAGTATTCATTTTTTTTAGATTTATTTTATTTATGCATACAGAACTGGGGTACAGGTGAGAGGTCCAGGGGGGTGAGAGGATTCACCAAAGACAGCAGGGAACAGAACAGGCTGGTAGACAAAGTACACTGCTGTGGGGAGCAGCAGGCAGCACAGAAGAGGTGCCATGTGGGTACTTCCGGGCAGGGAATTGAACTCATGCTGAAGTGGCTGTTGCTCACTTTGCAGTGCTGGGTGCAGCCCTTTGCCACCAGGGATGACTCATTTATTCATATTTTTATGTAGACATCATTTTCCTGGGAGAACTTTTAGTCTCCTAAATTCTAATTATTTCAGTGACTGAATATATATTGATGCAGTAGTGCCATAATATAGTTCCAACAGAGATATTAAGGTATGTGAAACATTTAACCTATTGTTATTATGAGAAAAGAGCAACTACCCAAACCAAGCAGAATGAACCATAAAATAAATCAGTCTGTCAAATAGATAAGACCATATAGGTTACCTTGAACTGTTATTTATTTATATAAAGCAAACTATGTTGTGGATGATCTTGCTGTTAGATTGAGAAGTTTGGTAGTAACAAAACATCAAGTGTCTATGTTTTTATCTGGGTGATATTCCAGACCCATCAGTCATTTAATCACAGCATTTTCAGATTTGGCCTCCTCTATACAATCATGTCACTTTCCACAGTTTTTTTTTTTTTTTAAAGATTTATTTAATTGTGCATACAGAACTGGGGTACAGGCCAGAGGCTCAGGGGTGGCAAGAGACAGAGTGGGGAGCAGAACAGGCATATCGACAAAGTACACTGCTGAGGGGAGCAGCACGTGGGTCTGGAGAGGTCTGCCGCGCCATGTGGTCACCTCCGGGGCAGGCGGGAATCGAACTCATGCGGAAGTGGCCTTAGCTTCTCAATGCTGTGCTTTAACCCGCTGCGCCACCAGGGAGGGCCTCCACAGTTTTTAAAAACGGATTCATATGACATTTCATCTCCGGTAATATACTTTGTGGTTTCACGTGGCCCCTGTACATGTACCGGAACAAAAATGAATTTTAATTCATGAGGATATATATGTGTAAAAAAATACTCCTTGTAAGAGTGGGAAATGGATCATTTTGTGGTACAGTGGTCTTGATTTACAAACTCTCTGGATTTATACAAACATGCTTTCTCCAGTCCTTTGTTTGAGAGCAAATTGTAGTAGCAAAAGACTGCGGGGTGTAATTCATCATAAATGCAAAAACGTGAGCTGTGCCTGGAGCCCCGTTGAAAAATGAATCATAGATTCTTCTTGTAACTAAAAATGTTGGGGCTTTTATTATCTTCTTAATTGCCAGCTTGTGATCTGAATAGGGTGACAATGAAATTTTAGTGACTATCTTTGGTGAATCTACTTAGTTTACATTCAATGAGATATTAAATCATAGCTTCATTATATGTACAGCAAGGTTCTCTGGAGGAATCCTTTCATCTATCCAAGGTTGATTTCTCCATCATTGTTCTACATCACATTCCTCTCACATTTGACTTTGCTTCAATAATTATACTCTAGCTGCTTCTGGTTAGCATATAGATAGACTCAAACTAATCTCATCTTTATAAAAGGAAAATAAAGTCAAAGCTTTCACTGGACCAAATCATCCTTTAAAGGTAACTTTTCCCCCTTTGGCTCAGAGTTTTGTATGTTATACCTGGGTCTAACAGGTGTGTATGTGGGACTAGACTATGATGAGAATGACAGTTGCAAAACTCAGGGGAGACAATGGAAACCTGCATTTGATGCCAGTCAGTGCCTGCATAGGAAAAACAGTCCAGATGCCTGATCTTCTCATTTTCCAACATAAACCGGAAATCTGGACTTATATAAAAAATGGCTTATGTGCTGAATACTGCTGACTAATGAAACCAAACCAAGCAGTTTGCAGCTTTGTTATTGTTAGTTATATTAGTCATGATGAACTGAATGCAACCTATCACTTGCTAGTTTGCAATTTTTGGAATATTCTTTTTTTAAAAGATTTGTTTTTATTTATTCATGCATACAAGAGCTGGGGTATAGGCCAGAGATGCGGGTGGTGAGAGGATTCACCAGAGACAGAATGGTGAGCAGAATAGGCAGAGCTACTAAAATACACTGCTGAGGGGAATGGGGTGAGACAGGAGAGGTCTGCTACACCCTGTGGATCCTTGTAGATCCCCATTGCTGGAATCAAGATCATGTTTCCATGGCTGCTGGATAGATTCATAGTGCTGAGACTTAACCCCTTGTGTCACCAGGGATGCCCATGGAATATTCTTTGTTCTCACACTCTCTCTTGTTTCTGATTATTCAAACCATTACAACACAGTGCTACATAATTGTTAATAAAACCACCTTAAATAAAACCATGCTTATCGAACTCATGCATCATCTCCAGATTCAATGGCTGCCTCTGTAGTACTTGGTATTCTGGGTGAATCTTTTGTCCAGGTGTGATTGCCTGTGCTGTTGTTCTTGTCATTCTTCTCAGTGTCTTCATCATTGAAAGTGCTTTTTATTCTCCCTTGCAGACCCCTATATTTCCTGAAATAATGGTGTTTATTAAAATTATCACAGTCTTACTCCTCTATCTTTATTTTTCGAGTTATTTTTTAGTTATCCTGTAATTTATCCTGACTGGTGTCATCTAATTCTACTGTTTCAATTTCTGTTTATACAATAATGACTTCTAAATGTGTATTTCTAGCTTTATATGTTATTTCTTAGATTCTAAATTTGTAATAGTCTAATAGGCATCTTTATCTGGGCATTTACAAGTTGCTCTTAGTTAACTAACTATATTTTTTCTCTTTTTATTTTTGGGTGACCAATCATCTGATTTCTCAGAGTGAAATATTTTTAGTGTTAATGTTGGAACAATCTCAGGCACATTAGATGACTGGACATCTAACCTCTTTTCTACCTTGTTCCTTCTCGTTTTTAATTTTAGTTATAATTTCCCAAAAGTCAGTTCTCCAAGCCAGAAAGCTGAGAATCATTCTTGGCCTATATTCTCTGTGGTCTTCAGAAACTCCGTAAGGCTAATTAAAAGTGAAGATTTCAAACAGAATTCACATCCTATACCAGTTTACAAAAAACATCTGAGGTTGTGTCATTTGGTCTTTAATTTTAACAAACTTCCTAATAAATGGCCAAAATCCTTAGTTCATACCTGATGTCTTCTGTTAAGGAGTCCATCCAGTATATCATATCACATTTACTTGTCATGTCTCCTGAGGCTTCTCTGGTCTGTGACACTTTCTCAGAATTTTCTGTTTTCATAACCTTGACAGTTTTGAGGACTGTTGGGCAAGATTTTTGTATTTTTTTTTTTTTAGGAGGAAGACCACAGCGATAGAGTACCATTTCTATCAATCATATCAAGGGCACATACTGTCCACGTGACTTTACACTGTAAGTGGTAACCTTGATGGCCAGAAAGAGGGAGTGTTGGTCAGGTTTCTCTGCTATAAAACAGCTAATATGTGCCCTCCTTATTGCCATACTGGAAGCAAGTCATTATGAACAGCTTACATTTAAGAGATGAGAATATTTGTTTTCCCTTGAGGGAGAGTTATAGCTCTACAAATTATTCAGACTTTTTCTGAAGGGAGATCCTTCTCTCTCATTTATTTATTCAGTTGTTTATATATCAGTATGGATATAGGGATATTTTATAATATTGCTTATAATATAATTCAAATTTATTTCTGAAATTGTACTGGTTTTGTTCATTGGAGCCCTTTCATTTATCTATTAAATGATCTTTTGACATACTTCATTCAGTTGTTGACAAGGTTTATGTTATTATCTATTTTTATAAATATTTTTGCATTTCAATTTTTATTTGAAGCAACATTGTATCGTATCATTATATAAATTGCAGGTGATCATTGTTGAGGGTCAATCTGTAAATATGTTGCATTAAGTTTACTGCCAAAAGTCCCTATCTTTTCCTCACCATACTCAGATTATATTCCTCTTTACTCCTCCTTTTCCAGTACCACTTATTGGTCTTATAGTCCTATAGTTTATTTTTGTTCTCCTATTGATTAGTTTCTATTGTTTAGAATATAAGATTGAAATCATATGATATTTGCCTTTTTCTGTCTGGCTTATTTGGAATATGCCTCTTCAAATCCCTTAAATACATTGAAATATCTTGGGGTTGGCTTCCAAGGGGACTCTCCAGAAGTGTATCGCTAGATATCACCTCTAGAGGCTAGTCACTAAAATTGTTCCAGATGTTCCTATACTAGAGACACCACTAATTGCTTAATTAATCCCTTCACTTTCTGAGTGCCAATCAAGTCCCAGATATCATGCAGATACTGATAGCATAGGCAATGAAGAGGCAATTGTAGTGATAATCAAAATGCAGTTCAGTGTGATATGCCCTGGGTACTTAGGAAACACTGTGTCAGGGCAACCAGCCTTGTTTCTGAAAAAGAAGAGGAGACAGTGTACATTCAAAGGTATTAGTACTGGGTCACTACATCTTAGTATCTTTGAACATTATTTTGCCAGTCAGATATACCTCAAGAATGTGATCAGAAATAAACAATGAGGGAGAATATCATACTATGGAAAATAGATGGATATATAGAAACGAATCTGAAAAACCAAGGCTGTGCAGTGCTAATGTTTTCCTGGTGACCCTTGATCACACAAGTCACCATGAATGCTCCTGCACCTTCTTGAGTAAGAGTCACTGGTTGTGGCCTGGCCTGGTAAGTGATAAACTGAATCCCTGGAGTCTCTTCTCTGTCTCAATAACCAGCTTGTCCAGTGAATAATTTGACTACTCAGTTCTACTGAAGCTATTTCCATTATAGTCTATTAAAATGTTTCAAATACCAGGCCTCCCTGGTTGCCTGAAGCTACTGGCAGCCATTGCAGCATAAGTTCAGTCCCCGTCCAGGCATGGCAGACCTCTCTGTCTCGTCCCCTATTCCCTTCACTAGTGCATTTCAGTACAACTGCCTCTTCTGTTTCTTCCTCTGTCTCTGGTGAATCCTCTTCCCTCAGCACCTCTGGCCTGTCCCCCAGTTCTTGTGTGTATAAATATATAAATCTTAACAAAAGAAGTTTTCAATTCCCTTTTTTTGACTCTTAGTCCATATTTGATAAAAATGAAGTTTACCCTCCTCAACAAGCTGGAACCAACTCCATTTGAAAGTTTCATGTATTTCAATGCAATCTCATTTTTTAATTACCAGTGAAAGTAATAAAGCAGCATATGTTATATGCTATTTTATTGTACCCACCACCTTCCCCTTCAATTGCCTCAGTTTTGCAGTCAGATGTCCAGAGTTTGTTATTGTTTTGAAATTGCCTGACATACAGTGAAAAATATATATTTGGCTATATAAAAGTTTTTCTAAATTCCAACCAAAAAAAGGACTAAGATAGTGAATTTTATGTTGTGTTTATTTTAGCACAGCTAAAAATTTGAAAAAGAACACATATTAAAAAAAGTTGGAAACCTGCATGTTTGACAGTTTTTAATTTTAGCTAAAAAAACTAAAAAAAAATCTACCATCTACTCTCACTACTGTTTTAAAATAAATTATATCCCAAGAAAGGCATAACGTCTAGATTTAAAAATAGTAATATTTTCCGTTCTTTGGTGTATATATATATATACGTATATATATATATATATATATATATATATATATATATATATAATGTTTTAGAGAATATATTTGTACCAGTATAGACCAAGGTTTGGGAACCACTGACGTAGGGGACAGGGAATGGGCTCTGCAATGAGACAGATCTGGGCTGGGTCCCAGGTGTGTCAGTTCCTTATTGTGTGACCTGGTTAACTTACTTAACATCCCTGAATCTGTTTCTTTACCCGTAAAAAAGTTATGATTACCTACTTTGTCCATAGAATAAGGTTGTTGGGAGGATTTAAAGTGCTAAGGTTTGTGAAAAAAATTACTAACTAATGAATATCATAATTATAATTTTAAACATTTCTATGAAGAGCCTCAGGAAATGATCAAAATCCCCTTTCTAACCCAGTATGAAGGGAGAGCACTGACAGTTATTGACTGACGTCTGTATTTCAGAAATGGATACAGCTATTCTTCATGTCTTTTATTCATCATTGTGAAGCCCATATATGTTATAACTGGAAAAAAAAAAGATCCTGAAGCTCAGAGTTAAATAACTTGCCCAATTACACAGCCAATAAGAAGGGAAATTAAGAATTCAGACCAACCCATGTCCAAATTTCAATCTTTCATGCAACTCTCCAAGAGAAAAATCATAAAACTGCGTTATCAAAAACCTAATCATCCTTATTTTGCCCTTAAGAGTATACAATATGGGATAACATAGTAGTAAGACCATAGTCAAGGACAAATTCTGTCAGTATAGTTTATCCTTAGGCATTAAAAACCTAGATTATATATAGAAAACCCTATCTTTTATTATAATTGACTGTCAAATTAACTTTCATGATGAATAATTTAACAAATTATTCATATGTACTTTAGGAAGAGTCTGACAGTGAAAATTATACAATATCATGATATTTAAAATAAAATTGCTACAACTTTTTTTTGGCTAAAACAAAACAATAACAGCATCTTAGAAACTAATAATTTTGAACTTTGGACCCATTTTAAAAAGGACTCTGGACTGCCCAGTACTAATTTAAATTAAGTTCTTTCATGTAATGTTATTTCATATCTCTAATAATAAATTTAATGTATTTAAATTCAGGTTTATAAAATCTTTTTTTATTTTCCCCCATGAAGTCTATGCAAGTCATGAGAATTTTAATAGAATAATACACCTATTTCTATTGTCCCCCTTCTATACATTTAAGAAATATAGTAACTGACTTTTATCTAGTTGCACTGAAATTTTTAAAACTTACAAAATTATTTCTTTTTTAGTGTTATATGGGTTTTTCAAATTGGATACTGGTTGGGTTCAAACTTCTAAGATCCTGTTTATATTTATCTTATGAGGAAATGTGACATAAAATGAAAAGCAGATAAAATATGCTGGAGTCACTGTAAAAATATGCAATTTTGTGTATGCTTCCTTCCCACCCCCAGAAAATCTCACAGGTAGAGAAAACAAATCTTATTTCTTTTACATTTGACTTTGAGCATCTAGTACAATGAGTAGCATAGATTGAGCACTAGCCAAGTGTTCATATCTGCAAAGCATCTTGGTATTTATTACAAATACCGAGAAAAATTTTTACAACTAAAAGAAGTTTTCATTTTGTAAAACTTCAGCTTTTGCAAAAGTCACTAATGGAACTGAAAAGAAAATTAAGTAAAAATATGATGTACCATTGTTTGCTTCTTGTCCTTGGTAATCCTTGTATGTGGCTCTACAGAAGAAAAAGATCATATGTGTAATATATGCTAAATTGTTCTATTAGGCTCCCATCCTGTCTGGATTGGGATCATCACTGGCAATATTAGGCTGAGGTATGCTCCTGTGTAAATTTTTGGGATATAGCTTTATTTTGTAAAAATCGCAAATGTCAGTGTGTTCCTTTTCTTTCCTGTCTTCACCATCATGTGTTGATTCTGAAAAATCATTACTAAGCTATATTTGCTACCTTAGTCCGGTTTTTCACAAACCTAGACAGGATCTAGAGATAAGTAGCAAGCAATTTTCATTCTTTACTTCCCACTGAGCTTTGCTATTGCAGTTGAAATGGTATGTGACCTCTGCATTGCCTGCTCACAGCAGGGTAACTTTAAAGGACCAGGAATCTGGCTGGAGTTAACACTTGAGCCCTTGAACATTCAGGTTATTTTTGACATAAGACCAAGTATACACAAGTGTTATTGGCTGATCATAGAATTATATTTTCCTCCTGCCTTTGCTTTCTCCTGCTGCCCTCCACACCCCGACCCCGCACCCCAGTTCAAATGAAATTTACTCTGTGTAAGACCTGTTTTAAAGTAGCATTGTTTTAATTTTTTAAAACCATTTTTCTCTTTAAATAATTTCTTTATAGCTATATCAACAAGCCAGAACACTGTGTTTGTTATTTCTTTTATTTTCACTTGGCTTATGTTTTATCACACAGAATCTTTGACATGACAAGCATGTGTTCTTTGCTACTGATAGTCACAGACTGCATTACATTTTGTACTTTTTTTTTTTTTTTAAAGATTTATTTATTTGTACATAAAAAACGCGGATACAGACCAGAGGCTCAGGGGCGGTGAGAGGCTTCACCAGAGACAGAGAGGGGAGCAGAACAGGCAGATCTATGAAGTACACTGCTGAGGGGAGCAGCGGGCGGGTCAGGAGAGGTCTGCCACGCCATGTGGTCACCTCCGGGGCAGGCGGGAATCGAACTCATGTGGAAGTGGCTTTAGCTTCTCAATGCAGTGCTTTAACCCGCTGCACCACTAGGGAGGGCCCACATTTTGTACTTTTTAAGCACTTGCACAACACTGGAAAGACAAGTGTCTCATTTTTGTCTCCGAATTTACATGAGCACTGAATATCACTCTCTGGTTCAAACGATGATATTTACTTATTATTGTGTTAAATAAAATCAATGACTGCTAATTTTTAGTCGTGATTTTCTGTATGTCAAGCACCATATTTGTATACATGGACTAGCTTTTCAAATACAGATTCTGTTTGGTAGGTGTGGTGAAGATCCATGAATCTATATCGTAAAGTCCTGCATCAAGGACTCTTACAACAACCATAGAGTAGTTATTATTTTTTGGATGAGGAAATTGAAACCTAGAGAGGTGAATCGTTTGCCCAGCATTTGCAAAGTTGAAACTTAAAACAATTTTTCTTTGCTACCAAAGATCACCCTTAATACTTCTAGAACTTACCTGTGGAAAACCATTCTGTATCAAAACCATTGTATATCAAATATTTTTATATGGTACAATATAAATAAGGTACTAGAAAAATAAAGTGGAAACCTGTGTTGTATTTTTATTCAAAACATATAACTTATAAGTTACTATTAATTTTTCAAAGCACTTACTCCAGAATTCCATGTTACTTTGTTATTGATCAGTAACAAACAGTTCAAAGACTGCCAGTGGTCCATGCTTTGTGTAGCATTACTGTAACTACTATGGCATTGAGAAAAATAGAATTTTTATAATAATATATCAACTAAATGGAAATAACAAAGGTTGTTTTAAAAATTAAAAGTGTAAACTTATTTACATAATTTAATACATGAATTTAGTAAAAAAGAAAGAAAGAAAGAAAGAAAACAAAAGAAAGTACCAATGTGAACAAATTGAAAATAAAATTAATTCTGCAACTTATGGGTTTTAAAATAAATCTTGCAGAATGAGCCTTATAATAAAAAACACCCTGTTTTTTTTTTTTTTTAAGATTTATTTATTTATGCATACAAGAATCAGGGTACAGACAAGAGGGGTGGTGGGTAAAAGGATCCACCAGAGACAGAGTAGGGAACAGAACAGGCAAACTGACCTAAATACACTGCTGTGGGGAGCAACAGGCCGGACAGGAGAGGTCTGCTGTGCTATGTGGTTCAGCTCCCTGGCTGGGAATTGAACTCGAGCTGTGGATGGATAGTTTCATAGTGCTGCACTTTAAACCCTTGCACCAACAGGGAGACCCCAAGACACTTATTTTAGTAAGCAAAATGAATTGATCTGTTTTATGCAGCCAATCTGAATCTATAGAAAGGAGCACAGTAATTATAAAACCCTAAAAGTTTGTGAAAATATTTCCTGGTGTGTAAAAATATGATATGTTTACTAATTCTTGATGTTATACCATGATATTGTAAGGTACTGTCTAAATTAGAGAAGAAAAAGGTCTTTATTCTTCCTAAAAATCCTTCTTTTGAGGAGCAAACTTCTCCTTTAAAAGAGATATCTTTTTACTAATGCTGAAAGTATTTACCACTTTTATGTCACTTCAAAACATTACTGACCTAGAAACCAGTTATAAGTAAATTTATGACTACAGATTTATTTATCAGTATTACTTTAGCCATCTAGCAAATAGTATGCCTTTCATTCTTAGTTGGTGAGTGTCCTTTTTATACGGAATGGCCAATATTTAAATGTAAACCCTAAATGCCTGAAACTATTGCATCTATTCATTCTAATATATTAAGCCAATACACTTGACATAGGATTAAATTTTCTCATAGATAATTAGTTAGCGAGGCACATTCATATATTACACAGCGATGGCACTAAATTTACACTGCTGTTTTATTTGTGGAACATCTGGGAGTAGCCATACAATATTCACATCACTTAGTTTATTTACTCTTTCCATCTTCAAATTTGCTATGCATGAGTGTTTTTTTCCGAAGACATGGAAACCTTTCAATATTAGCATATATTCAATATTGCTAAGGACATGGCATGTAATTATTCTCTGAGTATTTAAGTAAATTCAAAACTCTGATTTTTGTCTTAAAATACACAATAAAATAAGATAATTAAGTATGTAAATAAATGATTTAACAATTCTCTTTTTAATAATATACTTTTTATAAATCCACCAGTTTCTTTCAAGTTCCTATCCAGTATTTCCAACAAGTAGTTTATCTCTAGTTCTGTTTTGATCGACTGTTTTTTCTCTTGACATTTTCTTATATCTTATAATTTTTATTGTATGTTTGACAATAAGAATAATAGAGAATTAGCTAAATCATATTTATTTATTCCCAGGAAAAGGCTTTGTCTCCTTGTCATTACAGGTTTGTTTACTCAAAACATTAGTCAGAATAGTATGTAATGAAATTATATTTAGGCATTTAGGCTTTTTTTTTTTTTGCAGATTTATTTATTTACGCATTCAAGAGATAGGGTGCAGGCCAGAGGTATGGGGCAGGTGAGAGGGTGCACCAGAGACAGAGTTGGAAGCAGACAGTTGGATCTATTGAAATAAACTGCTGAGGGAAACAGGGGGAGACAGGAGAGGTTTGCTGTGCCCTGTGGGTCAGCTCCTTGGCCAGGGATGGGATTCATGCTGCAGATGGCTTTGTAGTGCTGAGAGTTAACACCTTGTTCCACCAGAAAGGCCCTACTTAGGCTTTGTTATACCTTCAGTTAAACTTAGTTCACCATTAGCTTTAAATATTTTGAGAGAAAACTGAAATTATTGTTTTAGCAGGCCTAACAATCTGATTACCTGCCGAGAAATTACTTTATGCTATATTGCTAACTAGGCAGCTTTCTGGAACCTGAGATTTCCTCTTTGATATCCTGAGCAGCTCTCAACATTTGGGGAGCTTTTGAAAGCTGAGAGAAACACCTAGCAGGCATTTCTCTTGGATCTTGTGGTTAGTCCTTAGCCTTAAGATGGCCGCTGAAGTGCTCTCTATAGTAAAGGTGAAGTGCTTTATGAGGAACTTCATGAACTCTCCTGCTTTGCGCTCAGTTTTTAGTGTATTGTAAGAAACATCAGAAAAACTTAGCAATGGTGTTTGACAGAGTGCCGATGGATAAGAAATACCTCGACGTGTGACACTTGAGCTGCTCTTGAAAGATAAGTAGAATTTGTTCTGATAGGAGAGGCTATAGAAAGCATAAACCATATGCTTTAATATTTAAATTTGTAAGTGTGCTTTCACTTTACCTTTTAAATTGTCCAGGAAAACTGATCCTTATCTTGTGTGTTTTCTTTTACTTTATGTTTTATAAGAACATTTTTATTGTCAAATATATTTTATATCTTTTTTCCTGAAAAAAATATTTTTGACCAGCACAAAGAATAACAAATATTTCAGTCAATAATTACTTTTTCTATTTTGCATTTTATTTAGATTTGTTGAGATCACCATTATTCTTCAAAGGAATTCAAAGGTGATGCAGAAATAGGTAATCACAGATAATAATAAAGAGGTACTTAATGCATTTTAGAGGCTGATTTAAATGCTTTATAGGAACAGTCTCTTTTATAGCAACCTTTTTGAGGTAGGAAATAATAATATGGTCATTTTATAGATAAGAGAATTAAGACTTAGTTACTTTACCTTCTCAAAGTGACAGGATTAGCAGTTGATGGAGCCAAGCTTCTAAAGGAGTTTATTCTACTCTAGAGTGAGAGATGGTAAACAGTTCATCCTTTGCCAGTAAGATAATATAAAATTAGAAAGTCACAATACTTGTGGAATATCTCTCCTGTGATCTTATAATGCAAATAGCACTGCTGTTAGAAAATTAAAGATTTGAGCCTAAGTACTAGACTCCTGCTATCAACCTTATTATCTCTTGCTGAGTAAGTATTTAAATGGTATTTGATTAAAATGATGTTTAACTTCCCTCATTTTCTGTACTTCTTCATTGACCTGTTTGGCACTAGCTAACCCATTTTTATCATGTGTTTCTGTATTTTTGGTTTTCTTTTAAGTATAAAGTACATTCAGTGTTCCACACCTCAAACTTTTTAAAAATACCCTACATATTTAAATTAATTAGTTAAGAGCAATTTTAGTGATCCCTCAAAACATTATTGATATTTTTTTTTGTTTATATACATTGATTTTGCTTATCCAGGATCAAATGAAAAAAAGTAGGATAACAGCATGTATATATTTATATATTTACGCATATTGGTATGCTTATATATGCAAATATTATGTTGCATAGATAATATATAGTTTATGCTTTCCCAAGTCATAAGTCAAAATAATCTTAGAAAAGTACTAGAGGAAAATAACCTGTTTTTACTTGGTATAATTGGTGTTCCATTGATTTTCATATAGGACATTATTTGTATTTACCTCAATGTATATGTGAGATGTTTAAACCTACACTTTTATTTAAGCCACAGTTATTTAAAAGCTATAGATCAGATTATATCATTTTCCTGTTTTCAACATTTTAATCATCTCCCATCATGCTTATTATGAATCCAAAGTTCTTACCATCACTTAAAAGGTCTGATGTCAGCTGGCTTCATTAACTTTATTTCCAAAATCTTTCGTTCTGACTCATTCTAATCCAACCAACTGGCCTACATGTTTCTCCTCACACATTTTAATAAAGATTCTATGTCAAGTAATTACAGAATTTCATTAGTTGTCATAGAATGTTTGTTTCTAAGATAGTCATGTGTTTAAATCCTGACTTCCCCAGTGTCCTCTATTGGGCCATCTATGACTTTTCTTTCTGAGGTATTAGTCTTTTCATTCTGTCTCTGTAGCACTGAGGCCCATTCTCATGCTAGAGTCTTAGCTCACTTGAACTTCCACTGAGTTGTATCACCTTTCACCTTTAATCAAAATTCCTATATATTGATTAAAACACTAGCTTGGCCTTTAACATGGGAGAGATTTCACTCAATTCTAGTAATTGATGTGTAATCGGTACTTGCTACGTATTCGTCCCTGAGAGTATGGGCACTGTAAGATGATGATAAAACACATTGGATATGGAGAAGTTCTCCACCTCAGGTGGAAAATGGCTTCAAAGTAACAAGACTCAGGAGAACATAGAAACAGAGTTTAATGAAACCAAATGAGGTCCTCACTGCTGGATATAGGGTTAAGTCTTAGCACTATTACTGCTATGGCCTGAGTTCAATTCCCAGCGAGGGAACTAACCCACAGACGGCTCAGCTGACCTCTGTCTCACCCACTGCTCCCCCAACAGTGTATTTCAGTAACCCCGCCCCTGTCCTTCCTGCTCTGTCTCTGGTGAATCTTCCCACCCCTTGCATTCCTGGCCTAAAACCCTTGTTCTTCTATGTGTAAATAAATAAATCTTTTACAAATGAGAAAAACTTAAAGAGACAACATCAGCAACAAGGCAGTAATCAAGATGAGTACAATGACATTAAATCTAGGAATATTGGTGCTAACAGAAGAATGAAAGTGGGATAGAATCTGGAGTAAAAAGCCTAGAGATTTATCATAGCTTGCTGGTATATGTAGGTGTCAATCATGATGCGATGAACCCTGAAGTGAAAAAGTACTAGGAATATGTATTATCAGAAGTGATGTTAGGTGTTTAAAATACTTTCTTGGTAAATGGTATGTATTTAACAGATGAAACTCAGAAAACCAAGCCAGTTCCAGATGATCTCAGAGCTTATGGACATCACGTTATACTTTACCAGTGAGGAGTAATTTAAGTTGGGCCTTGAGTTGCATAACAGTTATAAGCAAAGGTGAGTGGTAGATAGAAAGAAATATATGCAGGGCCATGAAAGAATGTCATGAAAAGCTCAAAAAGATGGGAACTTGGGTACATGTTAGAGGACCAAAAGGATTTTCCTTCCTGTCTCTTTAATGTAAGACTAAATTCAACAGGTGTTAAACACAAAAGATCTTGACTACATTTTTGTCTATATCCTAGAGCAAATGTAAAGCTTGATATTAGATATAAAACATGAAAACCAATTTATGTGGATAACTGAATAACCAAGAGAAAAGAAAATCTTAAGATTTTTCTGACTTCAGTCATTAATTCAATAAGCATGTCCAAATAGTTTTATTTGGACAAACATTTATTGAATTCCTACCTGATGTCTAATGATGGGCTTATGAAGATAAATAAGATGTAGTCCCTTATGGGTCTACAGATTGGTAGGTAATTAAAAACAGCTTTGTACATGTACTGTTAGAGGTCTGTGGTCACTAATATTGATAGTTTCACTACAGCTGGAATTATTCAAACCAATAAGGAATTGTTTGGTAGATAAAGAAGAGTACTCTGATTTCTAGATCTTTTCCTTTTTGTGTTTGCTTTGTTTGAGCAAGAACTATCTGTCCATGCAGCTTATTGTAGGATAAAGCCTTCAGTTTAAACTGAGCGCAAATTCACTGGAAGCAAAGACAGGTGAGCCTAACGGAAATGTACTGAGTGGGCAGAGTGGAGTGTTTGGATAATGTTTTGCCATCTGTGTCTACTACTGGACCTTTTTGAAGTTAGCTTCCTGCTCTCACACAGAAACTGAGACAGGACCCTAATTTTCTTGATTATATTTCTTTTTTTTTTTTTATTTTTAAAGATCTATTTATTTATGCATATAGGACTGGGGTACAGACCAGAGGTACAGGGGCGGTGAGAGGATTCACCAGAGACAGGTGGGGAACAGAACAGGCCGGCTGATGAAGTCCACTGCTGAGGGGAGCAGCAGGTGGGCCAGGAGAGGTCTGCTGTGCCACGTGGGCCTCCTCCCTGGCTGGGGATCAAAGTGCTGAAGGGGCTGCATGTGGCTAGCTTAGCAGTGCTGCACTTTTACACATTGCACCACCAGGGAGGGCCCTTGATTATGTTTCAAATAGATGAATCTCTGATGATTCTTCAGAAAGACATTTCTGGGTTGTAAAAGAGACAACTCAAAGGGATAGAAAGAATTTATACTCTCTAAAGTAAATGCTTTACGAAGAAAGAGTTCAGTCAGATTTTGGATGAAACAGAGTACATTCTTTTGGCATTGTTGAATTTTCTGGCAGAGATTTTTAAGGTGCTTGAGGTGGTCATCTGAGGGCCTTAGCCTTGAGCTGACAGAAGGCTTACTAGCATTTGGTCAGCTGTATGTGTGAGAGGGAAGAAGAAATAGTCTTTTTTTGAGATTCTGCTGAGACTCTGTAGTTCTTAGGAAAAAACTTCAAAATGACACCATTAGCTTTCTAGGTGAATAATTTTCCGTTTGAGCTGTCCAGAAGCACTATTCTCAGCACTACAACTATCTTCCTATATCTTGGGTTTTTATTCTTGTAACACACTCAGTTACAATTAAGGTCCAAAATTTGGGAACTGCTTTGTTAGAACTGCAGAAACATACCTGATCGTATCTACTGTACCACTAGGTGGCACTCGAATCATGGAAGAACTTCCATTTAAAAATCAATACCGCTGACTTATATGTGAAAATTTTTACTTAACTTTTCTGTCTTAAAATTGTTTTCCTTTTACCACTCAAATGAAAAGTCTAGTTCTCAGAACACTGGAATACTTTATATATATAGTTTTAGAAAACTGTCAAGTTCAGTTATTTTATTAGACATTTAATAATTTATAAGGCCCTTTTATACATCACATAACAAGAAACTAACTTCAATAAAGAACATGGGTGGTATGAAATATCAGTTTATGTTTAGGGCTTTTGGTTTGGTTTGGTTTGGTTGTTGTAAAGTGAGTTATACACTTTTTAAACTACACAATTTGACGGGATGATATAAAATGTTTTAAAGGGTTTAAAAAAATGTAAAGGGAATGTGAAAGAAGATATTATTTCTGTGAAACAAGTCAGAAAAATGACCTTTTGCATCTCTACTTTTACATTCACTGCATCTATTGCTTATAAATATGGATATCTTTAATGGAAATAAATGGGTTTTGAAACACCTTCTATGAAATCCCCTCTTACAGGTCTCAGTCCCAAGGATCTGTAGTAGTGTTTTTTCCTCTGCTTTGTCTTCCAGGAACCTAGGTTTGTTGTTGAGCAATGGAGTATTTACACATATATGTATGTAAGCATATATTTAGCAACAGCAGGGCTGCAAAATGATGTTTTCATTCTAGAGTGTACAAGAAAATTAGAAACCAAACTCAAAATCGCCTGTGCTTTTGCTTAGGTAAGCTAAAAGATGAACAGATTAAAAAAATATGCATCACAAAAGATCTTTCCATTTCAGGAGTAAGACAAATGATTTATATTCAAATAGCAAAAAGGTCAATGTTTAGGGTTGTTTTTCAAGTTCATTAACAATCTAAGAGTAGGACAAATTAGGAAATAAAAACTGAAACAATGTACATTTTGTGTGTGTGTTTTTTTAAATTCAGATTATGATACAATTTGAGAAACACCAGTTTGAATTGTATTCCTTTCTGTTTAACTAGTCCAGTGCAATTTTATTTGACACAAGTTTCACTTTTAAGAATCAAATAAATCAATATTGGGAATAAGATATGCTCTACTAGGTCATGCTGGCAGTCATTTTGACCAATGCTAAATTTCTAATTGCAGCCCTGAGCATATTTATGTGGCTTTTCTTATGAGTAACAGCCTCCAATGATAAGGATATATATCTAAGATGATTAAAATTATACATTCCCGTTATTACTAGTGTATTTCTTCCACTGGAGAATGATCATCAAAATTATAATAGATAATTTCTCCAGTGAAATTGTTACAGAGGTTTGGAGTCTGTCTGTGTGTGTGTGTGTGTGTGTGTGTGTGTCTATGAGAGAGATGGAGAGAGGGAGAGAGAGTTTGAGGCAGATAGAGGAGGTCAACCAGAATGAGAGAGAGTGCATTTCCTCACAATTCTGTGTAAAATATTAATGATGTATCTCACTCATAGTCAATCTGTTTGAAAATAAGGGGCATCCAGTGGCATAGTTTTGCTGTTGTTACATTGAGGACCCAGATTTAGGAATTCCACCTATGAGATTGTTACAATTTTTAGTATTCTAAAAATTTTTCTCTGAAATTTCAAGAAGTGTTTTTAATCCTTTCTAGTATTTGTTAAAGATTTAAACATGTTGATCTAGATTTGATCAAATACTCTTCAGATTCTCCCTTAATGTAGCTACAGAATTCTAATGAGATGACAGAGTAACTATTTTCATAAAGCAACCAGATATGAATTTTAATACAGAACTACAATCTTCTCTCTTTAATCTCCCTGAACTCACTTGTCAAGATTGTTAGAGCTGTTATTGTTTGCTTGTTGAAAACTGTCTTGGTCTAACTTCAAAGTCTTGCCTAGGAGCTTGTCAATATTTCTACATTAGCTAAGTCCACACCCTAGCTACTTCCCTTACTGTTTTTCATACTCCAAGACCACTGTCCACCTTCCCTATCACTACAGGTCAGACTCCAACAACTGAGAACTGTCTCTGTGCCCCTGAGACTGAAATTATGCAAGTGATCAATCTTTGGGGAGCCCTACAAGCCTTGCTAACCCTACTGCCACCCTGAACCTGCCTATGCAGCTCTGGCTTGCTCCAAGATATGCCCTGGCAGGTAGTCTCCCCTACTTTGGAGCTGTATGGCAGGTAGTGTCCCCTACTTTGGAACCGTATGTGTAAAGAATTCTAGCCTCCTCTATCTTGAGTGCTAGTGCAAGGTGTCCTGTCATCAAAAGAATTTTCAATATTAAAACTAAAGCCAGTGCATTCCACGTTCCTTGCTGTTTTTTGCAGACCTTTGATGACCAGTCTTTATTTCTGTATGGCCCATACCACTGAAGTGTGACATTTTCTCTTTCCTCTTTAAGAAATTATCTCAGTAATACTCTGGTTAACATGCTTGGTGCTGGGTGGGTGGGTAGAAATTTCCTAAGGTATCAATCTGGACTGTAACATTGGGATGCCTTGGTTATCACCAGAAATACAAAGAGATAGAAACCAAGTTATAGTTATCACATCCTTTCCTGGGGGAAGTGGTCAATGTTTTTTCTAACAAAGATTGAAAGATATTTGAAAAATAATTTGAAACTTCCCTTAGGTGCTCATATACTTCATTTCACCCCACAAACAGAAGAATTCCTATTTCTTTAATTTTCAGTAATGCTTACTTACTCATTTCCCAAAGACTGGGCAATAGATAGGAAATTATTAAATCGAAGATAAATCTTGACTGGACTGAACTCTTTGGAAAGAAATTACCTTTTGGGAGGAATGAAAACATAAGAATATCTAGATTTAAGGAAAGTACATTTTACACTACATAAATATACATATGTGTATGTCTATTGATCATCTATCTATACTAACTTAATTAAATTTAAGTTTTATATATGTCTGTCCAGGCCTCCCTATACCAAGTTAGTGATCTTAAACTCATAGATTTCTAACTGGCTATGATCCTTGTATAAATATTTTTATCGCTATATGACTAGGACCCCATGGAATGATCTTTAATATAAATCTCGACTTTAAACTTCTCATGTTTAACATAAGAAATACTTATCATTTATCTTGTTCCATATAGAATTAAATCTGTATATCCCTGTTGGCTATTCACAGAACCCTGAAATGATAATGTAAAAATATTGGCTGTAGCCATAGAAACAGGTTGTAAGCCTATATTAATATTTTATCATACATGCAGCCAGCAATTTCAATGATTACATTTCCTGAATCTAACCCACATAACTTGTAACCAACCTGTATCCAAGTACATAAAAGACTATTGAGGGATTTGATTTATTTTCTTAACTTAAAAATGAAAATAGCAAAATATTGAAGGAAGAAGAAAACAAAATTACTTATATTTGTGCCGTATTTTTAAGTGTGAAAATTTACAGTATTTTTTCAGGTTGTGGTGTTTAGTGCAACTAAATTAGGATAAAATAGCTTACAAAACTCCTTTTCTTAAAGTTTGATATAAACCACCTTTATTAAAATGAAATTTATTTGTTAAAATGAAGAATCCTCACTATAGATATAAAATATTTCAGAGAAAGCCAATGTACATTTCAGTAAGGTTCTTACTACTTTTGTGCATGTTTAAGTGTAGGAACCAGTATCTTATATTAATTTATGTTTAAAACTCAGAAAATGCAATGTGATTGTAAGTATACAAATAACAGGTCAAGAGATTTTTAAGTCTCTTCAGAGACTCAAAGGAGATTTTTATCAAAAGAAACACTTTACTGGAAAGTAACATTATAAGAAAATAAATAAAATGAGAAATAAAATAGAAGAACCAGAAAAAACAAGTAGACATAATGAAATACTGTTGTACTGCTTTCTACACCAATAAAATGTGGTGTTTTCCTAGAGTATTTCTGAAATCTTCCAATGAAGAGATGATTCCCACAGTGTCGAAGTCTTAATTGAGTCACAGATACTTTTTGACTGCTGAGCTACTAGTCTGAAAGACTTTATAATTATTTATAATACAGTGCTCTTATTTTAAGTAAAATTTGTTTAATCTCTAATATGTATACTTAGGGAGAGGAGATGGTATTAATACCGTCAGAGGCTATTTCTCAAATATTAAGGCTTATAAATGGTAAGAGGGATGATGGGAGGGAGAGAGAAAGAGGGAGAATAAAAACTGTTTATACTTCCCATTTTAAATAGCAAAATACCTGAGAGGTTTGTTACTACAAATATACTGAAAACGTAGCACCAGTAGGGGAATCTAGCTATAGAAAGCATTTGGGAAAAGAAAATATTTCAATGGATTTTAACAGTTTTTAATCCAGGAGTGAAGAAGAAAAAAAGGAAATGGAATGAATGCTCACAAAAGTTTGTGTTTTTAATAAAGAAATGGAAGTGCTCTCATAGTTTGTAGGGGAATTTTCAGAAATTAGAGCCAAATATCATTGTCTTAAACACTAAAACACAAAATAAACAATATTGAGGCAGCAAATTGTAATGACAGCTGCATTGGACTCAGAGAATGAGGTGATATTACCTGGTGCTCTACATGGGCTTGACGGGACATGAAATCAGTCTGGGTCCTCTTTCTCATTATCATTTATAAAATGAATAGATACGCTAGCTATTTTTATTGGTCTTGTTATTCATCATTCTACATTTTATTATTCTCAGTAGAGAAAAGACCTGATTCAAGTGAAAGAAAAATCTACATTTAGGAACTATTTTTAAGTTAGATATGCTCTTGGGAAAAAGAAAACAAACAACAAAAACGAAATATTAAAAACTATTACATAGCATTGTCATGATACTTGTGGAATATTTGATAATAATCTAATATTTTTCTTTGCCAGTAATGGTATGAAAAGAATTAAACAATTAATAATTAAAATTTATCTAATAATTTAAGTGAGAGTATGACCCTACTCTTACTTAACACTTAACCCTAATTTTCATATTAAAAAGTCATTATGACAGGGATATATGCACAATACAAGTTGAAAATATTGTTATAGTTATTGATGGAAGCTAGAGTGGTTAAGGAATTTAAACAAGGCCTTCAAAAGGAATAAGTGAGTTATCATTCAAAAAAAGATTTATTTCAAAGTAGATTCATGGATTTTGTACAGTACAATATACAACATCTTGTAGTGTTTAGAGGCAATATGGCTGACTGACCTCGGTTAAAATTCCAGCTGTTGTGATGATTCATTATGTGAAATAAATTATTTTATCTTAGCACTTGACTCACTAAAGGTTATTTTCCTTTCCTTCTATCCTTAGATCCAAATTATATATACTTAATACTTTTGATATGGCCATTTAACTGTATTATGGGTGCAATCATCTGCACCTGCACATAATTAAGGTTCTTGCTGAACGTGATGGTGGTTGCTTAGCAGATTAGTTGTTCTAAAATGTTCTTCAGACCACCTGCTCGGTTTTATAGGTTGAATGGAATGGTGATAGGAATTTTGATATGTTTATGTACAAATTGAACACTTATACTATGGATGGTTACATTCATTTTATAGACATTTAGCAAATGCCTTTGTGAAAGTGAGAAAATGTGATGATTGCTCAGTATTTTTCACAATTTATAAGAATATTGACAGTATAGATGAATAATTAATCAACTGATTGCTGCCCTGTTCATGATTCTCCATTTGGAAGTGAGATGATTTCCTTTATACATGATTGATAGGCATTTAGTATCCTACTTCAATTTATGACTATGGATTGTTCCACAAGTTAAGGGCAGAGTAGCTTGTACAGAATCTCTTGACTTCTTTTTCCCCATTAGTATGTCATCTGTTCTCATCTGTCTCTTCTCCTTGTTGACTATCTTTTTGCATTTACATTTACAATCAACTAATTTCTTACTGTGTGTGCATCTCTACTGGATCCCATTGCAATATTAACTTGAATGTATTGGTTTTTTAGTGCTGTCACAAAATGTGTATGAATACCACTTTAATATTAAGTTGTTTAATTCAGCAAGATGTAACAAAGCAAGCCAATAATGGTTAGCATTACTTTTTTTTTTTTTTTTTTGGTCTAAAATCAGCACACACACAGGCTTGTTTATTCTTCAACAAGTTTTTTGTTGTTGTTTCTGTCTGGCACAGTTATCTTTCCCCATTCAAGCTTTGGATTTATTTTGTCTTAAATTTCCACAGATTGCTTAAGAATGATCCTCTTTTTGATGAACCTGAACAGGAGATTTGGGTGGGATAACATCTGCAACACAAATCTGGATCTATCCAAGTGAAACCAATTTAAACTTATTAAATTGCTGCAGCATTCCAGGGGCCCTGATTAAGAGCTTCTCCAGTCCAAGAGTTGAATAATTTCACTGCCACTTCAGGCCATTCGATGTTTTACATTATCTCTAGTGGTGTCCTTTCAGATTAAGCATAATCCCATTAAGCAAAGCTGCTGGCTTTTTGGGCTATATACACAGGGTTGAGAAATGCTCTGCTGTTATTTGGTACTGTGTTTCTTAATTCTTTGCCTTGGATGGTTGGCATATACTGGCAGTAAACTTACAGTCAGTAGATGCAAGGATTCTTCATTAGTAAGATTGATTAAGTTGTCATATAAAAATCTCTGACTCAAATATCTTCAAGCACATTACATCTAAATCTAAATTTCTCTGATTCAAATTCTGATCTAATGAAGATCTATCCAGTGTATCAGTCCTAGCCACTACCAGGTTCTTTAGAAATTCCGAAGGAATCTTAATATATGGAAAAATGAGGCCTTATTCTCTGCAGTGGTTGGTTATTTTATCATCAATGAAAACTCTAACCTGCAAGTTTGCAGTGGTTCTACTAATAAATATAGTGAGATGGGAACCAGAATTTGGGGGCTTCCCTTGTGGCTTGGTCTCAGCACAATCAAACTATCACCAGCTAGTTTGGCATGAGTTTGATCTCTGGCCAGGTACCTGACCCATATAGTGCCTCAGACCTCTTCTGACCTGCCCATTGCTCCCCTCAGCAGTATATTTTAGTAGATCAACCTCATCTCCTCCTCACTCTGTCTCTGCCTGCACTTCAGGCCTATACCCTAGTTCTTGTATGTATAAATAAATGAAATGAATCATTACAAAATAGTGAACACAGACTTTAGATCATTAATCTCAACTCTGGGTATAGAGATCGCCCATGAGAGAGGTCAAATAAGTTTGCATCCAACATTTGTATTGAGTGCTTCCTATATGCTTGGCTTAGTGGTAAGTGCTTATAGGTATTATTTTTTTTAATCCTTATGTCAAATCTTATGCAACTGGTGTCATTCATCTCCCTATTATGTATAAGAGAAACTGAAGCATATGGAAATTAAATAATTAGTCCTCAGGTTGCCTTGTCATTGAATTATGGACCAGGACTCTAACCCAGGTACTCTGATCCTTAACCTTACTAGTTCCTACATTTTGTTTTCCCAGCTTGCTAAAAGTTC
This sequence comes from Condylura cristata, assembly GCF_000260355.1. Classification (NCBI taxonomy): domain Eukaryota; kingdom Metazoa; phylum Chordata; class Mammalia; order Eulipotyphla; family Talpidae; genus Condylura; species Condylura cristata. The sequence continues at coordinate 20,216,322 of NW_004567105.1, forward strand.
CATTGACTACAATTTTGTATCCTCACCTTTGGGTATCCTGGAAGAATATATAACCATCCTTAAAGATAGTCTAACCATGGGACAAAGTTGGTTATTGGGCTGTAAGGAAACAGCAAGAAAGTAAATATTACTATTTACCTCACATCATAGGAAGGACTTATTTGTGTTCCTGGGGAAGCAGAGATTATCTTCTTGGTTTTTACTTTAGTAGGTGTCTAAAGAACTATGTGGCACTGTGTTTACCACATCTGAAGGAAATATCAATAATATCATTTTTCTCAGATAGTGGCATTTGAAACAGTTATAATAATGGAAGCCCCAGGCATTAGGACTCATTGAATTGCCTTTGTTTCCTATATTGCATATTAAGATCCTATCATTCATACTCAGTCTTTGAATTTTGTATTACTGACACCCTAAAATCATGACAGATGTGGACTCAGTCTAGTCACAGAGCTTTCATGCCCAATACAAGTTGGCATTTGTCATGTACAATGACTGATCTCACTGCCTCTTAAGTGATTTCTCTCAAGGAAGTCTTTCTTTTTCCATCTCAATTATCTTGTACCCCATTACTTTTCTTTCATATTGATTTTATTTCAATAGTAAGACAAAAGCATATTTTAAAAACTAATTAGGTTTCTTTAGGACAGTTTTGACTAATGAGAATTTTCTCTATAGTCCTCCTAAATTCTCTGTGTTAAACTTAAAGAGAATTCACATATATGAAGATTAGCAAAACTTTCATGTATGTGTTAGTGAACTTTAATAACTAATCAAACCATCTTGTGTTAAAATTCCAGTCAGTAGCTCTATGATGGCTGCAAATAGCCATGGAAGTAGGTAAGAAAAGCCATGATTTCTGTATCAAAGTTAGTCTACTCTTGAACTTCAAACTGTGGAGTAGTTCATCATATCATGTTTTCATTTTTTTTCTAACTCCCTTTGCCAAAAAATAGGCTTGAGATTAATTTATGTTGCTTAATGTATTACCCATTTTCTTTTCTTAAATGAATATGCCATAAATTCACTTTATTTACTTATTTTTTATTTATTATTATCCATGTGAGTTTTTCCCAATTTTCTGATCATTATGAATAAAATTGTAATAAATACCCTTATTAAATGCTTTTGGAAATACATATTTTCATTCTTTTTGATATATACTTAGGGATGGGATAACTGAGTCATAGGTTGGGTGTGTGTTTACTTTGTAGATAATACCAGGTGGTTTTTCAAAGTAACTTTTCTGTTTTATTCTCCTAATAGCAATGCATGGGAGTCCTTATTGTTCTGCATACCTGCCAGCACTTGGTTTTTGCTACATTTTAAGTTTAGCTGTTCTAGTGAGTGAAGAGGTATTTTATGATTTTTAAATTGACTAATGATGAAAAATATTTTTGATTAAGACCTTATTTATTCTTAATTAGGGCTGACCTGTTTTAGTTTGGTACTTTGCCTTACAGTATGGTTCTCAGTACTGGACTTTGAACTTTATAAAGCACAGATAACCTTACAGAGATCTCAGTGTTCAATGTGCTTTGTGAGATTTCTTTAATCTGTCTTGACTAGAGTCATAATAACTTTCAGTATAATCACTGAAGGCTCTATTCTGTTCATAGTTCTGTAATGGAAACCTTCCACCAGGCTTGTGGATTCTTGTTCTGCATTTACCAGCCCAACTCTGGTTCAAGGACCTATAAGAAACCTCCATGATAATATTTTCATTTCCCACTATGCCACTTCTGTGTACTCCAGTACTCTTCTGTATAATGTTCAGTCACTCTTTACCATCTCACTTGGGCTAACTATCGTTGCCTTTCTTGATTCTTTCTGCTCGAATCTTGGTGTAGAAAGTACCCCTGAATGGAAAATTGGGTCTCATCTGTGTTCCTACTCTTATGATTTTGCACTGTCTGGTTTCTAATGCCTAATAATAGTTACCTCCTATAGTTTATCCTGTTGATATTTATAGTGTGAGGATAAGTTTGATACCAAGAATTCTCTCATGGCTGGAAGTAACATGAAACGTGAATTTTGGGGTCATGTTTATATTTTACCTTTCAAATTACTGTTGTTCTAGATAGTTATGCAATATACCTGCCCAAATGCCGTGGGGTTTCACAATTGTGGTGTGATATGTTATATATATTTTTATAAGTAAAAATACTTTTCTTTAAAAATTAAAAATGAGGCCCTCCCTGGTGGTGCAGCGGGTTAAAGCACTGCACTAAGAAGCTGAAACCACTTCCGCATGAGTTCGATTCCCGCCTGTCCCGGAGGTGACACATGGCGTGGCAGACCTCTCCTGACCCGCCCGCTGCTCCCCTCAGCAGTGTACTTCATTGATCTGCCTGTTCTGCTCCCCACTTTCTGGTGAAGTCTTTCACCACCCCTGAGTCTCTGGCTTGTACCCCAGTTCTGTAAGCACAAATAAATAAATCTTTAAAAAAAAAAAATTAAAAATGAGGCCCTCCCTGGTGGCACAGCGGGTTAAAGCACAGCACTAAGAAGCTAAAACCACTGCAGCATGAGTTCCATCCCCACTTGTCCTGGAGGAGATCCACATGGCGTGGCAGACCTCTCCTGACCCGCCCGCTGCTCCCCTCAGCAGTGTACTTGTCCATCTGCCTGTTCTGCACCCAGCTCTGTCTCTGGTGAATCCTCTCGCCACCCCTGCACCTCTGGCCTCTGTACCCCAGTTCTGTATGCATAAATAAATCTTTAAAAAAATTAAAAATGATTTAGGATTATCTTTTTAATGGTATCACTCTCATTTGAATTCTTTGGCTGATGCTAGAAGGGTAAAACTATTACTTTGTGAATGTTGCTTTCAATATAACTCTGGGGCTGTGTCTATCAACACATCATCATAACCCCTACAATTCAGAAAAGAAAAATTTTGCATTGTTAATATAGAGTAGCTGCTTTAAAGGGGTTACAAGTTGTTTTTAGCTTTTTTTTTTCTATTTATGCTTATTAAAGCCAGCAAGCTAATCTTAAAGATGTCTACCATTAATCTTAGAATAGATTTGTTGTTGAAATAATTGAAGCATATGCAGTGCTGGTAGGGAAATCTAGCTATTGGAAAGTCAGAGTATTTGAGAACAGAAAATATTTCAATAGATTTTTTTAAACAATTTTTAATACTAAGGATGAAATGAATGCTTATAAGATAGTTTGTCTTGCTAATAAAGAAATGGAAATGCTCTTCTAGTCTGTATGGGAATTTTCATAAATTAGAGTTACATATTACTTTAAACACTAAAACACAAAACTAAACAAGCAACATTGAGGCAGTGGATTGTTATGGCAGTTGCATTGGGCTCAAGAAGTCAAATGATATTAGACCAGGTTTTTTACATGGGACATGATGGGACATGAAGGGACATGAAATCAGGGTCCATCTTCTCACTATCACCTATAAAATGAACAGATATGCTAGCTTATTTTAATGTTCTTTTTATTCATTATTTTATTCTAGATTTTATTATTCTTGGTGGGGGGGAAAGACCTGACTCAAATGAAGGAAAAACCTATTTTCAGGAACTTTGTTTTAGGTTGATATATCCTTTTTTTTTAAAAAAAGATTTATTTACTTGTGCATACAGAACTGGGGTACAGGCCAGAGGTACAAGGGTAGTGAGAGGATTCACCAGACACAGAGTGGGGAGCAGAACAGGCAGATCAACGCAGTACACTCCTGAGGGGAGCAGCGGGTGGGTCAGGAGAGGTCTGCTGCGTCATGTGGTCACCTCCAGGGCGGGCGGGTTTGGAACTCTAGCTGAAGTGGCTTTAGCTTCTCAGTATTGTGCTTTAACTCCCTGCACCACCAGGGAGGGCCAGGTTGATATATTCTCGTGGAAAAGTCTAAATAAATCATGTTGTGGAGAAAATGAAATATTAAAACTATTCCATAGTGTTGAATATCATCAGAATTGTAGGACTTGTAATCACAAATTTGATATTATTATTTCCTATTCTTCCAGTAGAATTAAACAATTAATTAAAATCAACCATTAAGGGGCCCTCCCTGGTGGCTCAGCAGGTTAAAGCACAGCACTAAAAAGCTTAAGTCACTTCCTCATGAATTCGATCCCCGCCTGCCCTGGAGGAAATCCACATGGCATGGCAGACCTCTCCTGACCCGCCCTCTGCTCCCCTCAGCAGTGTACTTCGTCCATCTGCCTGTTCTGCACCCAGCTCTGTCTCTGGTGAACCCTCTCACCCTCCACATCTCTGGCCTGTACCCCAGTGTACGAATAAATAAATAAATCTTAAAAAAAATCAACCATTAAGTATCTATTGATTTACTGTGGGTTTGTAAATCTTAGTTAACCCTATCTTCCATATTAAACATTCAGTCAGTCTGGCAAGCATTAGGTGCATTAAACAATTTGATGATTATTAATTTTTTTATCATGCAAATAAATTTGCTTAGACAGGCAAAAACATAGATACTTAATCATAATCACATCAGTTCACACTGAAACTTCATATTTGAAATGTTCCACAGGCTCATAGCCTTGTCTTACAGTCACATCCACAGATATGGTTTCGGATTGGTTTCAATATTTTAATTTTTCTTATTATTGACATCTGTTTCCTGAGATTCTCAGAGTTGCTGACCTGATAAAAAATCCATTTCTACTTGCTGTAGCCAGTTTTAATTTCCATGGCTCTACTTAAATATATACATAACAAAGATGTTAAGTCTGTATGTCTTCACTGACTTTATATTTGCTAATGCAAAGTTGAGGAGAGTTCCATTAGTGTGACCAAGAATTACTTTGTACCATAAACCAATTTACATCCATTCTACTGGTCTATCTTTGCATTCTACTGTTTAAATGATTCTCAGCTCTTTTATTTCCCTAATGATTTAGAGGTTAATAATTTCACTGAAATAGAATGTAGCCAAGGGAAGTATGAATGGAAGTCTCTCAGACTCCAGATACTTTTGATATTCTTTTTATATGTGAATTATGTAAAAGAAAGAGAGTCATTGAAAATGCATTTTTTAAAAGATATTTTTCAGAATATGGTGGTGATTACCTGATTAAGGAAATGAGGAATAGAAAGAATAGCAATAATTTGTATGCTTTTGGTTTATTCTGTCAGGAGGTGAATTATTAGATATTGATTGCTAGGGAGTCTCAACAGCAACAACAAAAATGGGAGCAAAGATAGTGATTACTGATTTGTGCATCAGCACAGATTCAAGATATGAAACACATAAGAATAAAACTGAAGGATGGAATTGCCTTTTTCCCCCCACTTGTTACCTCTCACAAGAGAAATTTTAGTTTCTAGATGCTACACCTAGTGAAATTAATCATGTTTTATATCTTTTTAGCAAAACTTCTAGGGAAGAGGCAAAAATGGTAGAATAAACCCTCCTGTTTGCCTCTTGCATGAGGATCATGTGAACCAGCGTGTAGGAAAAGTCAGCCTTTGCTGCCAGAGTGGTGTGTTTTGGGGTCAGTGGTGTGTTCTTTGGGTCACGAAAATAGTATTCAGTTCTGTCCCAGAGGTAAGGAGTTATGGCATTTAGTTTCATAGTGTTGTATGTGGTGTTTGGTAATGAGGACAGATGCAGCATTATGCTGTAGGAGAATCCAAGGTTGAACATAGGTTCTTGACCAAATTACATTATTAACAGATGAGTTCTGATTTGAACAGGAAGTCAGAGTGAAGCTGGGAACATTTGGGAAATCAGGGGTAATGGAAATGAGCCAGAATAAGAGATGAGACACTAGAGGGGAAATTTCTGGAGAGAATGACATGGCCACTTTTGTGAGTAGTTATCTTGTGTTTTTGTGGGTTGGTTTGACCATCTCTCTCTCTATCTCTATCTGTCTACTTTAAATATATATAAAGAAGGCTTATGAGGATTCCAGAAGAACCTACAGGTTTTAGTGGACCTGTTTCAGAAAAACTGATAGTTTACTATAATTATTTAAATTATGAATATGTTCTGATGTCCTCTTTTACTATGCTAGAAATTCAATCAATGGCCGAGTCCTGTAGTTATTTATTTATTTATTTATTTTTAGAAAATAGTCTTATGATTTGTTCTCTATAGATCAAGAATCTCATTTGATCACTTTTAAAATTTGCTTTTATTTATTTGTTTTTAGTTGAATGTTATATGTAAATAGCAACAGAATTTCAGTTTCAAAGTTGTCAATATGTTCTTGCCTTTTGAAAATAAAATTGATGATGTTCATTAAACATTGGAAGGTATCCATGCTTAAATTTATTTTAAAAACTGTATTCAATCATTATGGATCAACCTTGTATCATCTTATAACCAAGACAGTATCACTTAACAAGGAAACTAAAAATTCAGTTTGCATGATTAGTTTCCTGGCAGACATACTTCACTTTCACCTTGAAATGCTTTAGTTGTATTTATAACCTAAGATTAGATATGGTAAACCATTCCATGGCAGACCTTTGACATCAGTGCTTTAGTTGCAACTTAGAGATTTGTACCTATGCATAGTGAAGAGGGTATTTTCTTCCAGTTTTCCATTACCTAGCAAGTGAAGAGCTAACTTGCTATAAAAGAGCTAACAGTATACTCCTAGGATGTTAAATTCCTGCTATTTTAGGAACAAGTGATTGTCCTGTGTGCCTGTGATGTCTATGTTCTGTCACTGCTTCTGATGCCTCCATCTGGTTGATGATGTCTGCAACCATATCAGTTTACCAATTTTTGGTCCTTACAGAACTGGGTAGAATTTGTTCAAAGTAGTTGTAAAAGTCCTAATATCCTAAAAGCGTATATTTCTCTCTGTTTCTTGTTGGTATGTTTCTCTCTGTTTTTAATCAAGCTAAATGGAAGCCTATTGATTCTCTTATAAAAATAATACTTGGGACAATACTTACAGTAATCAGAACTCCCACTACTTCAAAATTTTAAGTGACATCAATGATTTATTTAAGTTTTAAAATTGTTTAGCAATCTTTCCTTTTCTAACTTTTAGTGTCTTACTAGTATATTAATATGTTAACATTCCTGGTTAATAGTAATATATTATTATTACTGGATAAATAATATGTTTCTGGGCCTCAGAAACATATTGTTCCTTTTCTACTCCCCCTCAAACATTACAACTAGATTTTTTATTATTAAAAATAGTTAAAAAAAAACTGATAGTCCTGGGCCCTGCCTGGTGGTGCAGCAGGTTAAAGCACTGTACTAAGAAGCTTAAGCAACTTCCGCCATGAGTTTGATCCCCGCCTGCCCTCGGAGGAGATCCACATGGTGTGGCAGACCTCTCCTGACCCACCCACTGCTCCCCTCAGCAGTGTACTTTGTCAGTCGACCTGTTCTGCTCCCCACTCTGTCCCTGGTGAATCCTCTCACCCTTCATATCTCTGGCCTGTACCCCAGTTCTGTATGAATAAATAGATAAATCTTTAAAAAAAAACAAACTGATATTCCATAATATCTCCAAGGTATTCTCAGCTGGTAGACATTTCTACTGCATATTTCTCATGAGGGCATATCCAAATTGTATCACCCATCAGAAAGTGAATCTCAAGTAATATGAATATCAAAATCTGTTTCAATAAATCTATTAAATGTTTTTATCTTTGAAATTCAGCTAGAATTACAATTTTTGGAGCAAATTCAAAAGGCAGTTTTTAAATACTGGCAAAGAAATATTACTTATTTTATTTAAAATGTATGGAAACAAGAAAGCAGATTGTCAGGATATTAGTCAAATCTGAGAGGGAAATAACTCTTTCATTATAGATTTTACATCAGTACTTTATGGTTTTTAATTGTCGTATTGCAGATTAAAAGTAGGAAAACACTATGAAATATAATGTTAAATGGATTGAATTAGAATTTCAATGCATTAAAAAGACTGAGAAAAAGACTTTTTAAAATCAATAACAGCAGCATAATAGTGTGGGTACATAGGCTAGTCACATAGAATAAAGTAGTAAATGCTCATAAGAGCACAATGTATTCAACGTTAGTTAATGCTAATATTGTTAGTTATGTTCAGAGTGCTGAGAAATCAACTCTTGTTCTTGATTTTCCCTTAATTACATTTGAAAATATAATTTAAATGCTAGCCTATAATTTGTGTAATGGTGTCTTAGAGGTCATAAATATCAAATAGTTATATGGATAGATTAGAATACATTTAGGATATATTTAGTGTATATCCATTTTCTTTTATTATCAGATAGGAGTTAATACCAACAAGTGGAGCAATAGTCAAAGTGACATGATTAGGAAAGAAATGGGAGGGAATAAAAGTATTATTAAGGGTTCTCTTAGAACAAGTATCAGAAATAAAATCTGCTATATGACTGTCTCAAAAAATATATATATTTGTTTTTCTTGGGTTTAAAAAGAATGTTGCCTGGACTGTAAGCTACAGGAGGTTGCTATATATACTTTTTTCATGGCCTTATCTTCTGTAGTGGTATATAGAATCCACCCAAAACTATTTAAGACAAATAAAAGTGACAACGTAGAAGTCATTTTTTTTTTTTTTTACTGTGATAGCCACAATCATGGCCATGAAACTTAATCACAAGGCTAAGAAACTAAATATGATTATGAGATTAAAACATAGTCCTACAGTGCTAGGTATACAATCTCCTTAGTTATTCTTGATCTTAACAATTTTCTGTTTTTGACAACTGAGACAGACAGAAATATTACCAAATAGATGATATACAATCCTATTACTAAAAAGTCAGAGATAAAAGTGTATAATGTTTGATAAATATGAGTATATTTTATACATAATGTAAAATATTTTTATTTTATTTCCTGGAAAATATAGATACATGGGTTGAATGGGGAAAAGTACCCAGCATGCACTATTAAAAGAAATGGAAAAGCAGCTGATTTTTATGTACATTAGAGAAAACATAGTTAGTGGATTACAAAAGAAAATTGGGATTGTTTCTGAGCTCCACATTCTAAAACAAATACCATTTCCACAAGAGATAAGAGGACTCATCTCTCTTTCCTGGGAGCTCATTTTAATGCTCTGATTTCATTTAATAAAATCTCAGCAAAGAACAATTTCAGTCTATTTCAATTTAAGTATTGTAATGTTAAAACTAAATATTCTGTTCGTGGAATCATGTGGACTTGGTGGAGATACAAACATGAAAATACTAGCTTTCATTATATAATGACACTACTTACGTAGATTTCAGAATTACACATCCATATGGATATTTTAAAATGATATATTTGTTTGAAATTCCTAATAGAGTGCTCATATCTCAACCTTACCCATCATAGGACAATGTGGAACTAAATTAAACTCTAGAGGTACTGTGTAAATAGTTATACTAGTACTTTGTAGGTAATGCCTTAATATATTTCAGTGTTGTAATTGACTATTTTAGTAATTTTTCTTAAACATAAACAGATATGACACAAAAGTTCAGATGCTTACCATTGATGGAAATGAGTTTGAAATAAGATGCAGCAAAGAAAAATAAGCCTTTTTCAAGGTGGTTGCATTTGCAAAGTGAAACAAAGTGTTACTGTCAATATACTGATGTAATAGAAATTGCAATGTCTTGTCTATTTTGCCTCATTGCAAAGGAAGGAAAAAGTTTTTTAGAATAACAAAAGAGTCTGAAAATATTCAGGAAATGGCATGATTTTATCTATTGATGGAAGATTGCTATAGTAGAGAATAAAGTATTCTTCATTAGGAAATGGAATCTCACTGGGTGTCTAACATATTTTTAAAAGAGGAGATAATTTAACTACTTCAATTCTATCTTCCCTTGACATGGCTTTTATTACTACCTACTTTTGTCATCCATTTAGCTATTTGTGAAATTGTTAAATGGTGATCTTGGCACAGAAATTCTGACATTCTCATATATATTCAACCATAATTCTCACCCCAAACTGAAGATGCCTAACCTATTCAGCTATTGAAACAGTAAAAATACAAGAAAATGTAGAGACCATCAGTACTATCCTAATTTTCTTAGCTTCCTAGGGTACTGCAAATTTTTCATGAATTTCCATAGTTCCAGAGAATATTAACATGAAATGTTAACAGAATATTAACATGAAACAGTCAGATTTAGTTGACCATTAATCAATGTCTTTTCTTTAAGTAATGCACTGTCATATATTTCCTGTTTCCTCAAGATGACTATCTTAGGTTATTAAAATAAAGCCAAACCTCGAAAATCAGTTGTGACAGTCTCTGCATGTGCTGTGTATCAGGAACAAGGATGTAGCAGTTGAACTTCCTACCTACCACCTTTTTGAGGCATTGATGTATTAGTTCACTAGAGTGGGCATAACAAGTTCAAGTTACCTTTGATACTTTGCAGTGTGGGCAAGAAAAGCATAAGATTAGTGGTGGACTCTTAAAAGCTATTTGTACTGAGAGTTATGACATATATTTTTGTCATTTAACTATTACAAAATTCCCAGTGGTACCACATTGCCTAGAAATAAGACCTTCAAAAATAATGTCTCTATATCAAATAAAAATTTGTTGAGCTATGCTTTAAACTCCAGAACTTAGCTTCAAAAGAAAAGCTTTTATTATTGAAAACAAAAATGGTAATCTATAGACAATCTTACATTGGCTGCAAAGAATGCTGTGACATTTCAGACATATGTTCAACTTCCAACTTCATAATGAGTTTATTTTGAGTCTATTTATATACAGTTCATTTGAAGGGCAAAAAGAGAAGTTATACACAAATGGCAGGGGTCCAAAACTGATGTCAGTTAAGCAATGATTTTATGTGTAATACAACCCCCTGCTGGGATGTCTGAAGCTCTTTCTAGAATGTTACATAAAACTCAGCACTAAAAGATGATGGGAAAACTAATTTAAAATGGAAAGAACACATTTATTCCCCAATAAGATGGGACTAAAAAGTGCTTCAAAGGTTGAAAGGCAGTGCTTATTGACTTGAATATAAAGTAGTGTACAAAACAATGCTAAATGACAGTATCAAAGTGGAGAACAGTTCACTCATGTTGGGTTGTCACCTGTGCATTGACAATTGCATGGCCACTAAGGCTCAGGAAACAAAAATGGGACTTATTTAACAAAAATAAAATTAAAAAATATTAAAAAAAAAGAGAGATTGAGGAAATGCAACATTTCTAAGACCACAAGTGCCTGGCTGTCCAGATAGTGTCCACAACCCTTACAGAGTCAGGGCTGGAGGCAGGGGTAGCAGCTAGGGCTTTGAGGTCTACAGAGGGTGGCTGGTCTACAGAGATCATTGAAATCTAGAAGCTGTGGAGATCTACTCTATCTCCACAGGTCTTTGGAGACTGCTGGATTCTTCTTATTTCTTCAGAGGCTGGAAGCTGAACGAATCAATCTGGCATTTGCTGTGTTTCTAAATATTCTTTCTGGGTCTCCCATCCTACCAGCCTGGTTGGACCATTTCAATACTAAGTTGCTGATTGGTGCCACTTAACACCAATCAGTTCAGTTGCATTTTTAATCTGAATAATTAACCGGTGAAACAGATTGGTCTATTTACAATTCAGATACCAAATAAAAAAAAAAGAAAAAGTCCAGTGCCTGAATATGTCAATCTGCCTGAGGTCAGGTTCATGAGATGGTGGGCTCTGAGGAGCCATAGCCTGAGTTGGCCTCACTGGGGCTGGAGGCATCTGATGGCGCTTCCAGGTGTAGCAGAGCAAGGAGGGGCGGACCTGCAGCAACACCAGGATACGGGTCTCAGCTGCTGTAGGCCAGGCTCAGCTGGGAGCCCACCATGCTGGCCCAGCACTCCATGGGCCTCCATACCTATGGCTCCATGGAATCCAGAGTCCTGGAGTTGGTCCAGCACTCCTCCAAGCAACCCCGTGTCAGGAACCACTATGGAAGTTCTAGGGGGTGGCAGGTTTCCTCCACTATGGGACTCTACGGGGTGGCAGGAGGGGAAGTTCCCTTGCACCCCCATTTTTACATCAACCTACCTGGAACTGCCCACAGGAAGCATGATTAAGTGTTTCCCTGCTTATACTGCCCAAATAGATGCTACAATAGATGCTGTGGGCACGCAAACCTGTCTGGTGTCCGGGAAGGGGAAAAGCTTATAGGCAGTGGGTAGAAGCAGTGTGCTTCAGCCCCAACAAAGCCAGCATACCCCCTCCCTCTGGGACTATGGACCCCTCTTTACAAATATGGTGATATGTGAGAGAGAAACCTGACACAGCATTGAAAATAGTCAGAACTGAACACTCTGAAATCAGTGGGTTAAATGACTCTTTCTGTGACATAAGACAATGTCAAGGGCAACACTCTGCTCTCCAAAATGTTATCTCTAAGGTTCCTCAGACAAATGTCTGTGTGCTTACTGGCATGGTGGCCTGGAAAGGATTCAAGGTCTCCTAGAGACCTTGAAACCAATATAGTTTCTTGACATCTCTCAAAGTGAAGATGGCCTTGAGCTCAGTGAGATACTGTATTACCTTAACACAATATTGGTTACTATGGATTTCAAGAACTCATTTGAACCTGCTTTATGTTATATTCATTGTCCTGAAATTTACTCCAAATATTATTTGTTCAATAAATAGTTACTGTCTGTTATTCCTGCCTGAGATTTTTCCAGAGTTGGGTGTGTAATGATGCATCACACAAAAGTAGTTCATATCCTTATGAAATTCACTGTCAAGTAGGAAAAATAGATATTGCATAAACAACAAAATAGATAAAAATATAATTGTGTTTTATGTATGTTTTGTGAATGATAAATAACAATGAATGGTATAATTATAGGATTTTCCCAAAGGGTTTGCCATATTTTCCCAAGATGTTCTGTACAAAAAAATTGTTTTTAATTAGTGTCTATTTGACATGTTAAGCTATGACAATTGAGACTCTGGATCTTGAGAGAAACTGTTTTCTACAGCCTTTTAAGAATGAAGATAACTCAGATGTAGGGTGGTCTTCAGAGTAACCTCATTACCTGAGAAACCTATCCTAAGGCAGGGTAAATCTTTAGAGCATCTGGTTTTGTTATATAAAGTCAAACCCTCTTCATAATGTTAGCCTCTCCTTTCTCTTTCAAGGCCCAGGCCTCTCTCCAATTCCTCTTTGCTCAGAATATAAATACTCAGTTTGTCCTATTTTCTCTGAATTTATAGCCATATAAATTCTCACATGTATCTAATTAAATTGCTCCTATTAATCTGTCTGGTCCACAAACAACTCTTGGTTTCCACTTAATGTTCCATGAAATCACCCATAATTCCCTGATGTTTTGCTGAACTTTGACCCCATCTCCATTTATCCTTCAACTTGTGATAATGTCATCCTATCATCCTTAAACCTAAAGTCACTGTGGACCCTCTGGTATCTGTATCTGTTTTTTGTTTTTTTTCAACTGCACTCACCCTGTCAGATATCAGGATCTCTAGTGACATGTGTGGCAAATGCCAGCAGTAACCTCTGTCACAAGGAAAATGATCGTTGCCTCTAACCTATCTGACGGCCAAGTTAATATCAGTTTCTGTATAGTAGACTATTAATCCTAAATCCTTCACTTATTCATGGCTTCCCAACACTGATCTACCTGAGTACTAGGGGGACCTTGTGCTATTTTTGCCTCTTTGCCAACTTGGATTTTTCACAACTGGCTTAATGTATAGTCTGTCCTATCTCCTGCTGTCTGTGGCCTTGACTTTGTTATATCTGGTCCTAGATTTGTTTGCTTTAACGCAGGCATTTATGAGACATTCAACTCTGGCTATGGTGTGATTATTATATTTATCTCCTATAGTCCCTTCCTTGATTTTTAGAGATTTATTGACCTGTTTCTCTGTTTCTCCATATAGTGATGGCATAACAATTAGCACTGTTAAATAAGGGTTGCTCCTGTGATTTATGATATCTGAAAATTATGGTGTATTTTGATGTGTTTTCATCATATTTTCCCAAGAATCCAAGTATGTTCTTTAAATTCCTCCTGGTTTATAGCCAAACTCCATTAGCAACTAGTAATCATAAGAAGAGACTGAATGAAAACTAGAACATTGCTTAGACTTAAAGTGGAAAATAAATCTCTTTGGATTGCCAAGTGGGATTTACTTGTTTAAAAAAAGCATGTGAAAATGGGGTAATATTTTGAAAATAACTAATAGAATTTTTAATCTTGCACTTCAGAGTTTAAGACTCATTGTCTTTGTATGCCTGTGGCAATGATATAGCTGGGGGAGGTCAGGATTTATCACAGAAGGAATGCCAAGAGCAATCACCCATAAATAGAAAGGAGAAGGGAAGACAGATGCTCTTATAATAAAGAATAGTGCCCACAGTTTCCTAATAGTTAAAGCTAACTATTAGCTATTCTGGAGAGGAATTCCATTATTTTTGAATTCCTTTACTTGCAAGTAAACAGCTGGCCTTGGAATATTCAGAGTTCTCTTGCAGCTTATAGAATATAGCCATGCCCCTACCCGAAGTCTTACATGTTAGAAAGTAGAACCTCAGTGACCAAGAGAGGAAAATAAAGCAACTGGTTCTCTTCTGTGGGTGTTTGCCTATAAGTGTGTTAAAAAAGAGAAAATATTTGCTATGTTAGAGGGAGGTACTCTGTTCTCCATTTGAGACTTAAGGAGGAGTATACTTTCATTGAGTTCTGTAGACAGTTGGTGGGCCATCACTTCAAAGTGAGATGGTCAGTGGAGGCTATTAAGGTTAAAAAAAAAATTGTGCTGAGAATTGGCTTTCTATGGAACCCTTGGTTCCTATATGGAGGATCATGCCAGAAAGGGGGGGGGGTCACAGGGATGAAGTGAATAACACCCCTAACCATGGCCAAATAAGAGTTACAGGCAGACCTCAGAGGTTTCTACAGATCTAAGATGAAGCTAATCAGTTACAAGTAGCATACACAGTAGTGTTTGTACCCAAAGCGAAGCCTGTGAAATATATTAAGCATAGACTTCAACATCAGAAGAGAACAGAACATATAGAATCCAGGAAGAGGGTTTTGTCTCCTCTCCCATGTCAAAAGGCGAGTAAGTCACGCTCCTTGCCCAGAAGCAATGGATCTATTATCTGAGCATATTTTATCTGAGACAAAACAGGATTGCACATTCACTTATCTTTTTTTCCATCACTAATGAGAAATAGATAGGGCTCTAGAGAAAGGCTAGAGTACCGGAAAAAAAATATAGAAATCACTTTATAGACCTATTTTCTAGCATGAGTAGTTGGCAACGTGACCACACATATTAGAATAGAGCTCAGGTTTTCTCATGATTGACTTTCCTTTCTGTGTCTCTTAGCACTGCCAATAACACAGATGTCATTTCCGTCATTTAGGTTCAAAATCCAGAGTAATTTTCGACCTGTTTCTCATTTTCATTTAATGTCTATATTGTCAGCTTTTGTAGTTCTTACATGTTTGACAAATATATATCTATATGTGTGTGTGTGTATACATATTATATATACACACACACATATATATATAAAAGAGTTTTTTAGTTGTTTCTTCATGATATTCTGAATTCTGGATTCTTCTTAAAGAATCTGATTCTATCTATGTACAATTTTCAAAAATCTTCAGTGGCTTATCAACATCCACTAATTATAGGAAAATCACCTAGTTTGCTATCAGTATATTTTCCAAAAAATAAATTCCACTTACCTTAACAGTTTTACCCTCCCTTTATCTTTATAAATATTCAGTGGATTGGCCAAATTGGACTACTTCTTCATAAATTGCTACTAGCTTTTATGTCCTGGTGCCTTTTTCTGGGATGTCATTATTTCTGCCTTGCTATTTTCTTCTTAAATTCCTCATTTGTAAATCCACTTTGAATATCACAGTGCTGACATACTTTGAAATATTTGTAAAATGTGGAATGTGATAATAGTACAGAGTTCACCTTTGATTATGCGTGATAATAGTTATGAGAGAAACTAGAGACTATCCTTTGGGAATGGAGGAGAAAGTTCCACAGAAAAAGTAAAGGAGTTCATAAAATAGAAAAATAATGAAGAGGTGTTCTGACAGTCTCTCCTGTGACTCTAGAGAGGCTCTGACTATGGTGCTGGGGATTTGAGATAACACTTCCATTTAGATGCAAGTGACATTGCAATGAGCCTGTAATGTCTAGAAAGGAGATGAACCTCCAGCTTATAATATCACTGGGGAGTTAGGCCATAGGTAGATTAAAGTTCAGGTATTTTGAAGAAGGTTGTCTTAATTAGTACAACATTCCTCATCTTAGATACTTCAAATGAATTCTCACAACCACCTGCTGTTGGTGAAACGATATTCTGTCTCTGTCAGCCACTAGTCCAATGTTAAATGTGAAGGAACCTTATCAACATGTTTCTGTGCTATTAAGAGAATATAACTTATGTGACTGAAGAGAGGATACAGGCTTTATTTGACTTACATACACTGAGAGCACATAAGGATCAGTTGAAAGTGGAATTTTAATGGGAGAGGAGAAGAGAGAAGTGTATGTCCATATGGTTCTGTGCAGGTGAATAGGTTTTGTATTTAAATGCCACAAAGCTTGCTGTTGAACATGGCACCAATTTTCTTCCCTCTTGTTCAGAATCTTGGCTATATTCATATTGACATCTCTCAGAGATTACTTTGTGAGAATGGTTTCCCAGGATTTAAGATCAGTGAGTCAAGATTCAGAAGGTGAAGAAGACAACAGAATCAAGGTCCAGGAGGAGACTAGGAACCCCTCTTGTGTTTGCTTCCATCTTGTTACATAGAGCTGGCAGTGCTGCCGAGCTGTGGATGCAAAGGAAAGTCTCTCAGCTTTTGACTATAATGCACCAAGAAACCAAAGGAAATGATTCATACTGTAATCTATGGAAAGTTCTTTTAGTCAGTGGAGTAGAAGATTATTAAATGCCCTGCCATCAGTAAAGGCATTGGATTCTAAACCAAAGTTAACACAGACTTAAAGAAATTAGAGAATAAGAAATAGTCTGACCTCTGAGAAAAATATTTAAAATTTTGATCTTTGGGGTGAGTTAGAAGGTACACAGAGAGTTTACAAAAACTCCCTTTTTATGGCTCAAACATGGGTGTCTTCTGTTTGTCAGCTTCATTTTTATTGTATGCTTTGACTGCAGGTATTATATTCATCCTTCTCTTTTTTATTTTTCTTCCCTTCCTTTTCCTCTTAATTTTCTCTATCCTCTCAATCCAGACTAGATATGATCAATTTGTTAACCCTTTACTACCTCAACTGAGAAAGAGTTCCCAAATGCTTTTGATTGTAGTACTTACAACCTTAGTATGTTATAACATTTTGCTTATTGTTCTACCTCCTACTTTATATTTTGGGCTTCTTCAATAGTATTTTCTATTTTATTCATTGCCAATTATTCTTGACGTTTGACCATTGGTAATTATTTTTGAATTCTAGTCTATTTCTATATTTCATGTGGTTTGTCAGACTGTGATTTTATTAATTTCTTCCTACCCTAGCTGTTTTCTTTTTCTTTGCTCTACTCATTATTTTGCCTCACCTATGATGTCAAGGCTCTCTCTCCTAAACTCACCAATTGCTCTGAGTTTATATGACAGGGGTAGCCATCTCATTTCTAATGGGGCCTTTCTAGACTTTCCAGAGCAGGGGCATTGCAGAACTAAACTGTTGGTGAGTGAATATTCTTGTGACCAGGAAGAGAATCTTAGTACATAGCACCTAGGGCATCAAACATAATACATGTGTGTATAACTTTATATATACATAAGCTTATATACATATAATGTTATATGTTTCTATATAAAACTTTTATAAAAAACATGCTGAATGGACAGATGAGTAAATGCTTTTTTATTCAACTCACATGATGAGTTCTCTCATGAGAGGAGCTATGTCTTAGTTATTTATTTTAAACTTAACAGAATATCACACATTAACACTAATGATTTTATATTGTATTACTTCCAAGGGCATTCATTTTTAATAGTAAATATTTAATTGTTTCAAGTAGGTGTGTTTTGTATTCTCAGCAAGGGTGATATAGTCTTGATCATTGGTATTTTGTGTTATCCTTTTCTATGTCCTCAAGACTTTGTACCATTTTCTGCATAGGTTGCCACACTTAGAAATACTTTCCTAACCAGTAACTTTGATTTCTCATGTGTATAAATTATTTTTTGAGTATGGTTTCAGCACTGAAGGTTTTGACTTACTTGGCATCTGGATTTATCTGACAGATAATTTAAAGTCTTATAGTTATAAAATATGATTGTTTATTGAAACAGATGTCCATATGGTGCACCTTTTGAAATTAAATAAAAAATGCCTGCATCTAACATCTGTGTCAAAGGCGTCCATCACAGCAGGTCTCCCAGAAACTATTTGATATTTTCCTTACTTCCACTAGAAACAGTCTTTCATCATACCTGTTCTATAAAAGTTTACTGTTTTCTCTCAGAGACATATCTCTATAGATTTGGTTTTATTTCACAAGAAATGCCTTTTACAGCTGTGAGTTTATTAGGTTAAATATATATTGTGTTAGTGTGCAGACTAAACTGCTATAGCAAGAGACTCCAACATACAGGAGCTTAAAATCTGAGTTTATTTCTCTTGTAGCTATCAGTCCAGAAGAAAGCAGTACAAACTAGTTGGAGTGACTGTTTTCCGAGGTCACTTAGGATTTCAGTTTCACTCTGCCTGCTGCTCCAACACTCCTTAAGATGTTGTTCTTGTTTACTTTGCCAAAGCTGTCACCTTTGTTCACAATCTAACTGAAAGAATTGAGAAAGGCAAGGCTAATGAAAATCTTTTTTTTTTTTAAATGGTAAAACAATTTATATTTAGAATTAGCCAGCTGGACTCATCCCTAATTTTGTTGGCAACATCCAAAGCACCAAATCCAGAATTTCTCCCTCAGTTCTCATCTGATTTTTTATTTTGACCCTGCCAGTGTCACAGAGCTACTTCACTGTTTGGTCTGGCGACTGTTGGCTATGGAGTCCACATGAATGCAAGTATGTTATTCTCTTTTGTCTCTTCACAGCTGACTTGGTGGTCAGTGAACTGATTATTGCATTTTAGTCAAACTTGTTTCTCCTGGGGACGCTCTTCCAAGGATATTTGGGCTCTCGTTGCAGTCATAGTACCTTGGAGCTCTGGAGGGTGGTTGATGTGCATATCTCATTTTTGGTGGCTATGGGTGCTTTTCAGCACTGTTTTCTCAGCTTTCAAAGTCTTTGCTTTGGTTTGGAAAGGTGAGAGCTTCCTTCATTGCTTTAGGTCTCCTCTTCCAGAAAAGGCCAAATGTCTTTGTTTTAAAGTGGTAACTTCTAAGTTACATAATTTCCTACTGGCAAACTTAGACACTTCACATGCTATGCTTAACTGCAAGAAAAATGTGGGATAAAGCTGTAATTAGGACGAACAGCTGGGCCAGCTGAAACCCCAGAGGTTCTATTTGTAAACGGAAATTTATTATTAAAATTCTTAAAAGGAAAAAAGTAGGTAACTGATACTGGTGAGCAGTCTATTTTCTCCCTGGCCAACGTAGACCATAGTTCTTTCATCTATACATGAAGTAACAAAGATCCTTTAAGCTATTTGACTCACATAAAAGTCGTGGCTAAATCAAGTGTTGCATTTTCCTTTGTCAAATTTGAATTTGGCTTTTTCAACCTGGTCACTCATAAGCTAATACAAAAGTGATGTGTATTCCTGATTAAGCATATTATTGTGGAACTGGAACAAGGTAAACATCACTATAAACTCCTGTTGACAAAACAGATAAATGGGAGTGATTCCCCTTCCACAGAAATGACAATCTGTGGTAGCCAGTAATTTTAGATACTTGTTTCTAGCACTGGAATAAATTGCTCATTTGGATCCTTATTTTGATTTTTGAGAGGAAATCCAAGGTCTTCTTTTCTATGGGGGTGAGACTGGGTGTTTTTCTATCATATTTCTTCATATTTCTTTGTCACAAGTGAAGTGGGGATTGAGAGTATGCCCTCCATGAACACTGTTTTTTTTTTTTTTTTTAAGATTTATTTTTATTTGTGCATACAGAACTGGGGTACATGCCAGAGGCTCAGGGGCGGTGAGAGGCTTCACCAGAGACAGAGTGGAGAACAGAACAGGCTGATCGATGAAGTACACTGCTGAGGGGAGCAGCCAGCGGGCCAGGAGAGGTCTGCCACACCATGTGGTCACCTCCGGGGCATGCGGGAATTGAACTCTTACAGAAGTGGCTTTAGATTCTCAGTGCTGTGCTTTAACCCGCTGTGCCACCAGGGAGGGCCTGCCTCCATGAACACTGTTTTAAGATCAATTATGACTTCTTTTGTGATAACTTCTTTCAAAAACTTAATAAGCTTACAGCTTACTTTTTAAGTAAGTGGAAGTCTCCATACCCAGATTACTTTTATTCAAAATTATCAAACCTCTGAGATATTTTCTTATTTGTTACCACTGTTCTTAAACTCTTCCTCTTATTTTCAACTTATTTCTAATTTAGCGTAATCTTAAATACAGGCTTTAAGTAGAGGGCAAGTCTGGAATTGTCCCTGGGTTGTTCTCATTATTTGCAAACATGTCTTGAAGTCTTATTAGTAGAATTTGAAGAAGGATTCTGAAGACAGACTTAGGTTCTGCTGTTTGGAGCTATAGCCAGTTGACTTTCCTAGCTTGGTGAGACCATGTACCTCTCTGTTAAGAAGGTTCTGATTTTTTCAGTCCCTACTTGTAGTCTAAATATTTTTCCAAAAAACAGGAGAGGTCACCATCAATTCCCAATATTTTGAGTCTCTCAACCAATTTTCTCTAGCAGTAGATTCAGCAAATATGTTGTCTGCCTTCCAGACATGCTGCCAGAGTGAAATGTAAACTGGGTAGCAGAACACCATTTATTTTTCACAGTGTTGGTATCTGAGTTTAGGGTGCCAGCATGGGGTCAAGTTCTGATGGGACTTTTTTTTTTAAACAGATGACTGTCTTATTTTAAGCATTCTCTGTGGTAGAGAGAAGTGATCATTCATTCTGTGTCTCCTCTTATAAGGACACTAGCCCAACTTATGAGAGTTCTATTCTTGTGACATATTACCACTGTATTGGGTATTAGAACTTTATTATATGAATTTGAGAGAACACAAATATTATATTCACAGCTGATTGTATTTTTTTCTTCTTGATTATTTTTTTTTTTGGAATAAAGTAGGTCATTAGCTTCCCAAGATGCAAGATCTCTTTCTTCTTCCTTCTCCCTAATTGCTAAATATAACAAATATATTGAACATTTATCATTGTAGCTCTTACCAGATTTTATATGAGATGAAGTTCAAGATAAATCTATAAGAAATCGTCCCAAACTATAGTTATTTTAAATAAGATTGAAGCTTATTTTTTCATGTTGACCTGAAGAGAGGGGCCAAGGCTGGTGAGGAAGGGTCACTGCAAAAAGCCATGCACAGATGTGAGCTGGCCCTTCATATAATGATGTAGTTGGTGCTCCATCATCATTATGTTCTCTTTTATGTGGGTTGGAGAACAAAGGAAAAAAGTTCAGTGTAAGTGACTTTATCTTCAAGGATCACTCTGAAGTTGCACATATCATGTGTGATCATCGTCTTTGACTTAATTCCATGACCACACACAGGGGCTTTTCTAAAGGATGAGAAGTCAAGTCTATTTTAGGGTATCTCAGTATTTATTCTACATAAGCTAATACTAAAAGTATTATTTTTTAATAAAGAAGTAAAGGATGACTGTTTAAGGGCAATTAACAACATGAAATGTTAATTCATAAAGTTTTCTTTTATTCAATTTCAAAGATGTTCATTAGCTATTACTAAGGATTTAGTTTTTCCTTCTGTGTTTCAGAATTGAAGCATTAATAGCAAATAACTCTTAGTGGTTACTAAAAGTAGACATAGGAAATTTCCCATCTTCTGACTGTCATCAGAGGTAATGCTTAAATTTTGGAAAAAATATCTACAGTACAGCAATAAACAAACACTTTTTCTAATAATTCTTAAAAATATTAAATTTTAGTAGGGATATAATATCTGTTAACTGATTTTGACTTTTTTAATAAGCAATTTATTTGGGTCACTGCACTTTTTATACTACTCTTTAATATATTCTCTACAGAATTCTCAATCGACTGCAAAAATGATTAACAGTAGGTTCCCCTGCTGTTCAATGCAGTCATTCATGACTTTACCAGATGGTTTTGCTTTTTGGGCCAATGATTATTTTTTTTTTTCATATTGTTTCCCTTCCCTGGATATAGTCAAGATGCAAACATGATACTCATTTTTAATTTCATGACTAAAATATAAAATAGTGTGCAAATCCATCTTTTATGTTCTGCATATTTACAACTAATGGCCAGAATACTTGTTATCAGTTGTGGGCAGGATAATTTTAAAGTATAACTGATTTCCTCATTTACTTTCTTAATATACTCCCCTGTTTATTCTTGTTCTCTAATAATTCAAGTACCATTAATTTTTACCATCTTTTTACAATCTTCGCTTTGGTAATTCTATTACTTTTATGGATTTGCTTTATTTAACAAGTTTATTTAATGTGTTGGTCAAGATCCTGCTGAGGATGGCTCTTCAACAATTATTTCCCTAATTATTTCTTACCTGTATAAATATTATGCAGTTTGAGCTATAGATAGGCAAGTAAAAACAAAGATTAAAATGTCTGAAAATTTCTCCCATGCTTTAATTCAATGATGTTAGTTTAATCTAACTAAACATTAGGAAACTTTAACTCTTTTTAATCATATAACATTTTCAGAAGTTGATATTATCTTATTAAAGATGTTTTGTTATTTGATATCTACATTATTAATTTCTTATAGCAGCAAAACTGTCAGAGATCTTTCATTATGTGAGCTTATAACAGTAACTAAACTGAAGTTGTTTGCTCTCTATTTCCTTATAGGAAAGGATGAGGTTTGTTTATGCTTCTAAAATATTTTCCTGATGGAGAACAAGTTTGATATTTGTTTACGTATCTAAATATATTTTCCTTGAAGACAGGGATCTTACATATCTTTTATTATCATATTTTGTAGACTTCTAGCAAGAGGTCTGATACAAAGTGGTTAATATCTATTTTTGAATAGATGAAAAATATGTACAAAATTCAAAGAATATACATCTATTTTCGAATGTGTTTATATATACACACACATATGATACCCATATATTATGTATACTTTTTACTTTTACTAATCATATTTGACATTTGATTACTCAATCTTTATAAAAATATTATTGTCTCCCTCTTGAAGATAAAAGTTATAGGTAGGATGTGTGCAGTCTTGAGGTGGTAAGGATCACTTGGGAAGGGGAGAGAGGACAGGACATTGTAGACAGAAGGAAAATGGTAAAAAACTGGACCTATGACACCCAATCACTTGTTTCTCTCTCATAAAATACAGAGCAGAGGAATGGTGATAAGGGCTGAAGCAAGAAATAGGCTAGAAGAAAGGTTAAAAGTACTACCACTCAATATGTAGCAGAATTTAAAGAAATATTCTTCATTGATCCCATCACAGTTAGCGAGAAAGTGTTTATCGAGAACTTTCTTTATTCTGGGCACTGTTTTGGCTAACACAGCCCAACAGATCCTTGCACAGAACTCACTCTCCTAGTTCTGGTTTGCATTAGAAAATGGTTTATACATATACATTATTTCCATGTTTCTGTTTAATTCCTTTGAGTTCCTCTAACCGATTTGGGGCAAATTCACACTCACTTTATTAAAAAATATTGATTCAAAAAGGGATCATTTTCCTTTAGGTTCTGGAGTGTGCAAATAAGGTTAAAGATCTTTTACATTGATGCCCAGATGTTTTCTCTCTCTGCATCAAAAACAGTCCAAGGCAACTGTTTTGTGATAAATTGTGTGCCACTCAGAATTCTTATGTTGACACCTTAATCTGTAGTACCTCAAAAAGTGACTGCATTTAGACATAAAGTCTTTACATGTACAATTAAATTTAAAGAAGATCTGTGCTCTGGCCCTTAATCCAGTATGATGGATCCTTACATGAAGAGGAAACTGGATCATACAGAAACATAGGGAGAAGATGGCTGTTTATAAACAAGGAGAGAAGTCTCAGAGCAAACCAATAAACAAACAGCTCAACAGATACCTTGATCTTGGACATTTAGTCTCTGTGACTTTGAGAAAGTTGTTTGTTAAATTATCCCTTCTGTGGCAAATTGTTATGGCAGTACTGACAAATTAATGCTCCCCCAAAGGATACTGGTTGTCCTGATTTCTGCATTATCTCAGAGTGCTGGCTTTAAGAAATTTAATATCCTGCAATTTTTAAAATTTTTTTTTAGATTTTTTTTTATTTATTTGTACATACAGAACTGGGGTACAGGCCAGAAGCTCAGGGGTGGTGAGAGGCCTCACCAGAGACAGAGCGGGGAACAGAACAGGCAGATTGATGAAGTACACTGCTGAGGGGAGCAGCGGGTGGGTCAGGAGAGGTCTGCCGCGCCATGTGGTCACTTCCGGGGCAGATGGGAATCGAATTCATGCAGAAGCGGCTTTAGATTCTCAGTGCTGTGCTTTAACCCGCTGCGCCACCAGGGAGGGCCCAATATCCTGCATTTTTTTTTTTAAATCTACAGTGGTTGCAAAATGTCCTCAAGTTGTGATTTCAGTAGACAACTATCTCACTATAGTACTGTAATTACTATAGGATCCTTTAAAGCATGCACATTAATTTCAGAATTAGAACATTTTAAGACATTCATTTAGCATTTCTAAGGATCATCACTGTAATATTTGGATCTGGACAATTCTGACTGCTTTCCTGCATACTGTAGCATGTTTAGCAGCATTCTTTACCTTTACCTTGTTGATGTCAGTGTCACCCTTCCAGTTGTGGTGACCAAAATTGTTTGCAGAAGTTCCTAAAAAACACCTTGTGGATCAAGTCAAATTGTGAAGAAGACCACTGCTTTAATGTGCATATTAGATAGTACTTTTCATGCATATTTTTAATCTGAGCTAGATTATTGGAAGAAGGTCACCTAAATGTGCATCTGCAGAGGAGAATCACTTTTCCTATCTACATGTAAACTGATTTTGCTGATACAAAGAAAGATTCACTTTCTTTTTCTGAAAGAAAAAGAACTTTGTTGAAAAATAGTCTAATTACAGTGTTCTTTCAGATCATAATTCTAATTATTAGTCACATTGACCTTTTCTGTTGAATAAAAAGAAACAAACATTACATCATAAACCATGAAAGCATTGGTGCTAAATGCTGGTTGCAAAGAAGTTCAGTGATTATGTACTCCTAAATTAGAATGAAGCATCTTTATAATATCTTTACTTGAATATGTTTGAGATTCTCTGCAGAAGATAACTGTATTTTTAATGTGACAGATGGCAGGCTTCTTTGACCACAAAAGCATCTTCATGAAAAAAATCTAAATCAAACTTTATTTATTACTTAATGAAAAGACTTCCATGGAGTTGGCAATCTACTTAAGATCCTTTCTAGCTTTGCAAAAGTCAAATTATCCAAGTCTTCTTTTGTGTGTGGAGTGTGGATGACAATAACAGACATTTTCTGTAAACACTCATCCAAGCGGAGTTCTTTTGGAGAGCTTGTGAACTGATGGGGCTTGAAGTCATAGAGACTCCATGCTTTGATATTTGAATATTTTTGATGTGTGATATCCAATGTGCAATTTTTCCTTAATGAAAGAGTTCAGATATAAGCGCTGTTCCTTTGCTGACTGTATAGCCTAATAGGGTCTGTGTAATAAAAAGAGTTGTTACATTTTGTTAAAATAATTTTTTCTAGAAACTTCTCTGGGATGCACATAGGGGTTGTCTGTGACTGAATGCGATCCATTGACCATTTTATATATTTTTCATTTAATGACTTTCATTATTAAAATGAAAATGCTTTCATGTGGATATTTTCAATATGGGCTTTCAAGATATGGTTTCAAGATATTGATAATAGAAAAATAAATTCCTAAGAAACAAAGGTTAATTAAGAAGATTAGAGGACAGTTTGCATTACTATCAGAATAACATAACATTAAAGAAATTGAGTTTAAGATCTGTGAAGTTGTGAATATTGTGTCAATGAATTAACTCTACTGATGTGTAAATCTTACATTAACAACTAATATTCCAATGTTGAGAAAGGAGTCATGGTGCCTACGAGAGTCACTCTTTATTGCAGATTAAATTAATCCAGATTATTTGGCTCCCAATATTTTCAATAAGAGAATAGCCTTTTAGATATAACAAGACTTGGGAATCAGTTAGTGAACAAAAGTAGTTCCTGCCCTCATTAAGTTTACTTGTTATTGGGAGAGTAAGTGAATAAACTAGCAATAAAGCAGAAGAAATTACAAAAAGATATTAGGCAGTGTGTTGATAGATGCTATTTGAAAAGTAAAGCAAGGTAGTTTTAGGGAGTATCTGGATGTGTCAGGGAAGGCATGCCCCCCTAGACAAATAGTCTGGGGTAGGAATTTGCCCAAGAGATTTTGTCACTGCCTCAGAGATTGTATTCTTTTATGCCTGCCAAGTTTCCTCCAAAAGTTGCATTTTGATCAGGTTTCTGCATTGATAGCCTTTATCACAGGAGCCTTTCCTGTCTACAGTATCACACATATCCATCATATTGCTCCATGTGCTCTTTCCTTGCTTTATATATTCTGCATACCCCTAACGGGTTTTCTAGTATGGACTTATTTGCTTAATGTCATTTGCTTCCCATTAGAATGACAGTCCCCTCAGAGGAGGAATTTTGATTCTCTTGTTTAATCTGTATAGTCTAGAATAGTGCCTGATAACTGAACTCCAAGATATTTGCTGATGCCATTAGTATTTTAACTCAAACCATCACCAATTCTTTGATGTTCTATTTGGGGGAACAATATACTGATTTGCTCTGAGACCCAGTTCCATCCTTTAAGCCTACTACAGTATTCTTCTTAACTGTTGTGTGTGTGTGGCAGAGAATTTGTGTATGTATGTTTAAGTTTAAAGTTGTTATTCCCCATAGATGCAGCTACAATCAGTTTAGAAATATATATCCTTACTGAGTAGTCTCTAAAGAATGCAAATTACTTCTATTTCTCTGAGCCTTGAATAATGCACACCATTGGTAAAAGAAGAGCAGCTAAGAGCAATGCTCTACTATGCATTTTAATACAGAGTAGCTGTGCCAACTGTTAAGTTACAGTCAGTTGAAAGGTTGGAAGATAGACTGAGAGAAGCTGAGTTACACATTTCAGGGAGAGCCTTTATGGGGAGCCATGTTAAACTCTTTGTGTTATGGAAATTGTGATGGCTATTTTTCCTAACACTGTATCATTTACTTACAGTAATTGAGAGTGGGTAGGAATGAGGGATAGACTGGAATGAGATAGTGACAACATGTATTGATTCCAAATGACTCAAGTATTTCAAGGAGTATTTTATATTAATATAGTCTTGTTAGTATATCCTAAGACACTTTTCATTATACAGTCTAAAGGGGCAAGTCATAATGATTATAGAAGAATTTACAAAAATATATGTTATCTTTATCAAGCATTTTTTTTTCTTTCCTTTTTTTTGTAGCTACAAGGACACCGTGATTAATATATCATTTTATTTCTTGGGAGCAGACTATATTTTGGAGTCACTTATGCATTAATATTGTATGTGAATTTTGTGGACTTTTCGTCTTCAACTAGCATTTTTTTTTTAATTTAAGATTTTCTTATTTATGCATACAGAACTGGCCAGAGGTGTGGGGGATGAGAGGAATCACCAGAGACAGAGTGGGGAGCAGAACAGGCAGGCTGAGGAAGTACACTGCTGAGGGGAGCAGCAGGCAGGACTGGAGAGGTCTGCCACACCATTTGGGTCAGCCCCCTGGGCAAGGATCAAACTCATGTTGCAGTGGCTGTGGTAATTTCATAGTGCTGTGCTTTAATCCATTGCGCCACCAGGGAGGGCCCTAAGGTAGTATTTTTTTTTTTTTAAGATTTATTTATTCGTACAGAACTGGAGTAAGGCCAGAGATGCGGAGGGTGAGAGGATTCACCAGAGACAGAGCGGGGAGCAGAATAGGCAGATCGACAAGTACACTGCTGAGGGGAGCAGCGGGCGGGTCAGGAGAGGTCTGTCATGCCATGTGGTCACCTCCGGGGCAGGCAGGGATCAAACTCATTCGGAAGTGGCTTTAGCTTCTCAATGCTGTGCTTTAACCCGCTGCGCCACCAGGGTGGGCCTTAAGGTAGTATTTTTTAAGAAAAAAACATCATTGTTGAAAAGTATCAGAACTATTGCATAGCAAAAATAAATATAATTCACTTGAACAGCAGTAGATGATTATAAAAATTAATCGAGACTAAGACAATGGACAAAGAACTTTTTATATTTATTTTTATTTTTAAAATATATTCATTATATCATCCTTCATTTTTGTATGATGTATGGTTTCCCTGTGAAGAATAAAGAACTTAATATATATTATATTATATATTAGTAGTTTGTGAAGAAATCTATTTAGTGGTTTGTGAAGAAATCTATATTTACTTATATTACAACAGCTTGATTAATATATAATATATATACTATATAGTTTACCCATTTGTGGCGTTTAAAGTGAGTGATTTTTAGTATATTAACAGTTGTGCAACCATGACTACAGGAGTTTTGGAACATTTTTCTCATACCCAACCAGAGAATCCTTTAGTTGAACCTTGAACGTTCTTACCCCCACTACTGTCAACTACTTGCATCCTTCCTTATCAATCACTGACCGACTTCTATCTACATAGATTTATTATTCCAGGCATTGCATATAAATGAAGACATTATAATTGTTTGTGACTGAATTTTTTAACTTAGTGTTATGGTATTACCATTTGTTCACAATGTAGCATCAACCCGTTTGTTCTTTCCATTGACAAATCATATCCATAGTTTGGAAATAATGACAAATTATTTATGTGTTCAATAGCTGAGGGGCATTTGTATTATTTTCTCTTTTTAGTTTATTATGAATATGCCACTATGAGGACATACATGTGTGGACATGTTTTCATTTCTCATGGGCACATATCATAAAGTAGAATTACTGGGCCATGTGAGTGTTCTATATGATGCTAATAAGGTTGAACATATTTTTATGTGTTTATTGATTTATTTTCATTTTATTGCTAATTGTTATGCATTGTAGTGTTCTTTCCTCTTTTACTATTTTGATATTTCTAATCTTTTGTAATCCAGAAGACCACAAAAATAAATGTGCTATATAAATATTTATGAACCTAAATGAGTATGTGTTCATAAATGTGTATTTATTATAGACTTTGTCAGAAAAATAACCTGCCTACATACCAATTCTATTCCTAACTGTTTCCAGTTTTTTTATTCTTAACTATTTCAATCTGGATTTGAGACTTCATGTCAGTATTTTAACAGTATGACTTAGGTATCAATTTGATGAATTTATTGGTAATGTTTATATAAACATAAACTACCTTACCCTTGTATTTTCACTTCTTTTATATCAGTTTCAAATAACAAAATTGTAAATCTAAGAGGAAGGTGATTTTATATTAATGAGGATTCTAAAAACTGGAGGAATAGAGCTATACTTACTTTAGGAGAGTAGGCTAAATCAACTTAATATTACCTTTGAGTTATTTAAGCTTGATTTTGACAATGAAATTATACATTGAGTATGAAGTAATCCAAATTAAAGGATTCTGAGGGCAGAAGCTACTAATTTTCTATATGATGTTTAATTATAGTCGATATCTAGATCTTGGAGAATGTGCATTTATTTTTAGTGAGGGATACTTCTAAGGACTTTAGCTGTCATTTCCTAAAGTGAATATATGCAATAGTTCAGGATTAGCAACAAATACATTTTCTTCACCTCTCATATCTCAGTTTTGACTTTTGTTATTTATATATATATTTTAGAAAAATTAAAATCATAGGACTAAATTCCTTTCTCATATTTGATTTATATAATTAAATACTGGAAAAATTTCCTTTTATATATGACACAAAGACTTATGTTTTTATGCCAGTTCAATGTATTTTTCATTTATGTTTTTAAATTAGCAAGAGGATAAGTATCTGTGTTTCCCATTGATATTATGGGACATATGATAGGGGCTTCCAAACTCCATAGCCTTTAGACCATTGGTCTAAATGACAAATGAAATTCAGAATTATTTTCCAGAGATTGAAATTATAACATTTCCCCTGATCATTATTGACAAAACTTTTGCCAGGTTCTTTTAGTAATGAGAAATTTTACTAAATTTCTTTCACTGCTACTAAATAGGCAGCCACTGGTATGGACAATTCACAAAGAACTTTTTGACTGATTTAGCCTTAGTACTGCATTGTAGCTCCCAAACCAAATAATTAAACAGAGTACCATTGTAACATGGGCTATTGTTAATGTCTGTTTTATTCATAGAAGTTGTGCATGGTAGAAAAAAAAATCTGTTTACTGTTCAGTCGTTAGAAACCCATCCAAGCATTCCTGTTGTTTGATTTGCTAAGATTACTTTGTCCTTCGGTCCTTGACTGTTATGCCAAACATTGACGCATTGTCATTCCTCTTACTAAAGGTTTTCAAGAAGAGTAGGAGCACACCTGTGGGGATAAAACATCTCAAAGCTTGTGGAATTGGCCATTTTGGAATTACGTGTCTTGCTGTAGCTATCAAGTTTCCGCATGATTGTGAAGGGGCACTGATGACTATTTTCTGAATTATTTTTCAAGTTTTATATAGCTCGCAGTCTCAGGAAACAGAGATTATATTCAATGGATGAAAGGCTACATTTTCCTCTGAGCAGATGATATAGGTAAATGTTTTTCTCGGGAGCAAAGATTGGGACAATTTGCTAGGAGAGCCTTTGAGAGATGGTTTTTTGAAACTCACTTATCTGTTGCACAAACCCTGTAAGTGTGTGTGACTGTTGTGGTAGCATCTACCTGAACTGCTCCTTTTCAACCCTGTGGGATTTGGTGGGTAAAGGAACACAATGCAGACATGAAACTTATGCTGCCTGTTGTGTTGTGAATAACAAAGTCCTTTGCTTCTGATCCTGGGGTCTCATGTTTTCTGCCAACATCTGTGTAAACTATGGCAGGCTAATTTGTTAACAAGCATAGGATAAAATCTCACATACTTAATAATTCTTGAAAACCTTCTAAATTAGGAGGCTCTGTTCAGTTCTTTAATAAGCAATGGCCTGTCTTTTCTCCTATGCATGTGGAATGGTAGTATGGAATATTGAGAAATTAAACAAATTATCATCTGTCTTGCTCATTTTCATATGGAATTCATGAATCTCCTCCACTGAATTCCATATGCAAAAGACATTCACAGTACCAACTGGTCAGAGAAAGTGTTACACTGACCAGTTGGTACTGTGAATGTCTTTTGCAAACACAAGATTAGGAATATTTCTTTATATGGTAATAAGAAGTAAAAAGATTCCCTTTAAGACTGCATATGCTTATTTACTGTCAGTATCAGTGGTTTGAGAAATTCTCATGAAACTTATACTGTCTATCCCCATGGCTTTGGTAGCTATATGGAGATAAAAATACTTGGACGTAGTTAAATAACTGGCTAAACTGGTACATGTGGACCTGGAGAATAACTGAGAAAGCTCTTTTTGTTTGCAGACATGATGGTAGGGACTCTCCGGGACCATTTTGTGCTCTTGTCCTTTTCCCTCTTCATTAGGGAAGAATCAACACAGCATACCTATCTCTGCAGAAGCCAAGGGAATTTAAAGCAGCTCAGGAAGCTGACAGAATGACATTTCTAAAGAGAAACAACCCTGTCATATTCCCTACAGTTAGACAGTAGTATTTTGATACAGTTCCCACTATCCCACTAGTACTAAACATTAGCTGTTAGCACTCAGCTGTTTCTAGATGTGGGAAAAGTTTGTCTATTCATGTGCAGGGTAAAAAAGGAGAGCAACTAAGTGTACACTTTTCAACTTGCTTTTACATTTCTGTCACAATCTATTTTGAAGTTTTAGTGACACGGAATAATGAGGTTGTTGTTTGGACATCTTTGCATAGTTCACAGTTTAAGTGTTTCAGTCATAAAGATGCTGGAACTTAGAAGGAAGAGCAAAGACTATTTTATAAAGGAGAGGTTTTAACAAAAGTCTGTCAAAAAATAAAACAGTTGTAATTTAAGATTATATAAAAGTTTAAAATCCAATTTAGGAATTAAAAGATAGGTATTAGTTATACCATGCACACAAAAAATCTTTTTTCCAAATACTATCCAACACTTAACAAAAAGTGATAGTGTATTTTCTTCATAAAAGTGACTTTAAAAATTCTGTCCACATACACTTACCACAAAGAAAATACAATTAGAATTTATCATTAGACCAATATTTTATGAAAACAAAGTTTAAGGAAACCATTTAAATAAGACAATAAACACTAAACAAGTGAATTATTAATCAAGCCACCAAATAGCCCTACCTTTCAAGCCATTCTGTCCATATAGCTGTTGATTTTTCTATCTCATTCCTAGATTTTCATATACAAATTGATAAAAGGGTTTCCTAAACACCAGTGGGAATTAATCAGAAAATGTAAACAGAAGGAATATCCAGTCTCTATATGAACAAAAACTATAAATTGCCTACTATGTCTGATTAAAGAGGTGCAAACCCAATCTGGAGACAATTGCAGAGCACTTAATGTTTAAAAATAAACAGACCTACGTGGCTATTCATGTGCACAAATACCTATCATGGCAATGCATTAAATGTCAATAACTAAGTGCTCTTGATAATCTTTCAAATCAAATTATTCTAAATTTAATGCAATCCCAGTAAAAATTTTATTAGAAGTTTTTAAGAAATCAAGAAAGCTGACACTTAAAAGAAAATCTAAAGATGAAAAATAGCCATAATGAAGACAATTTCTTTTAAATCAGTTGCTAAAAAAATATATCCTAAAGGGAAATTTTCACTACATAAAATTAAAAACTCTGCACAGATCCAAAGTGAATGACAAACCACAGACTAGAAGACATTTTCAATACCTTTAACCAACAAACTTAAAACTAATCAATATTCATAAAATCTGCTCTCAAAGAAAGAAATTTAAGAATCGGTGAGTAAAACAACTAAGTAAAATACAGACAAATTGACGTATCTATGTAGTTTCCTTGTAAATAATTCTACATTGTAAGTATTTAGTTGTGGTTGACTAAATAATGTTCTTATACCTGAAGATTTACTTATGTGTAAAGAGAGGATCAGAGAGTAACATAGACTGTTTAACTCTGTTTATGTTTTCCTATCATAAAAATAATTTGAAGTGTACAAGGTGAAATTTTAAAATTTTATAAAACTGGATGTGTAGTAAATGAAAAAAATTATGATCTTCCTTACATTAGCATGCATACACTGTTTCACCATTTGACACAAAACAAAACTCATCCTCTCTTTTAATAAACCACCTTATAACATTTCTTTAGAATACCTGTCTATTTTTCTGGAATTTCAAACTTAAAGATGATAAAAGGGGATTGTCATTCCTTTAAAAATTGTTTCATGTCTTGCCAAAATCATAATTAAATTTCTGTAAACTACAAACTTAAGCCAAACACTTCATAAGAATGGAATAGGGATTGTAATTGATTTTCAGAGAACACATAATATGGTTGAACATGCCCCAGAGAAGTCACAAAAGGCCAGCATAGTGGCTCTGGCTTTACCAGGCAAAGTTGTCTGATATTAGGCCAATCTCCAAATAATTCTCTCTCATGCTAATATTCTGTGATCCGAGGGTCTTCTCTAAAACGCAAGGCAGATCTGAGTAAGGATATGATGCTCCTGCCAGAAGAAATAAAATCAGTTATTTTTGGAAAAAAATCTAGTTTATAGCTATTCTACTAGATATGCCCAGAAATTATTCCCATTGCCCTCGAGTCATGTAATGATTTTCTTTTTGAGATATCTGAAAATAATCTTGGAATTTTTCTTGCATTAGGATTCAGGCAAAACTAAGATATGGGAAAAATCCTTCTCTTTGGTAATCAGTATTTGTTGGCAGATTAAAATTTGAGATTGACATGTCCAGTATTACCAGAAGAGAAACCCATGAACTCCAGGTTCATTTTTTTTCTTTTAATGGAACTAGGTCAATTTAGAAAATAGCATTGCTATTTAAAATGCTGTCTTGTAGTCCTTTTTAATTAAAGTAGCAACACACCACCAATTTGCTTCCATTAATGAATTTTTAACTGTTTGAATTTAAGCCGAATGGTACTAGTTTGATTTTTTATTGGAAAGCATGCTTAGACTTGTCAGAGATTTAAAGAGGCTATGTAAAATTCAGTGACTTAGAAGTAATAGCTCATATACAATCTAAGGAAAAAAGCAAAAGAAAGAAAAAAAGACAGAGACAAGAAGCAGAGACCAATAAGGAGGCAGAAACAGAAAACTGAGAATGGGATGATAAATGCTAACATCAGTAATGTGTCTTACATAAATGATGACACCCTGTGACTGAATACCTTGATATAGGTCTTGATAAGATGGTGGGTGGAGCATATCTTTCTAGCATGGAATCCATAAAGAGACATTCCGTGTCATAGAGAGTATATTTTCTCTAGTACTCACTTCTATCTAATTTCCCATGAATTTTAGAATTTTTGAATTCCTAATTAGAATGCTATTCACATCATCAACCTGACAGATTCAAATGATGAATGACAAGAGATGCAGAACAAGATTGAAAAGATTAGAGCAGATCAATAGAATTAAACTACATAAACTTCAAACAAAAGGTATAGTTTTATAGGTTCAAAAATGAGAAAGCCAGCTAAGTGGCTATTGGATAGAGGGTGGAGAAGGACATTGTATATTGTAAGGATGTGATTGGCAGTTCTATAGTAATCTATAAATAAGTTACAAAGTTAAGTCTTACCTCCAGAGAGTTAGAATCAGCCAGAAAACTGAAAATCCACAACAAAATCTAGATCTTCATAGCTTATCTCATGTTAGCTTATTTCTATTTGTGTAATTTATTTTAATCCTACTGTTTTTTTTTTTTGTTGTTGTTGTTGTTTGTTAGTGTGCTCTACTCATGAACTGATGTATACTTGATGTGACGAGTTCTTCAGGCCAGACACTTATAAATATTCTGGTTTTTTTTTTTGGGGGGGGGGTAAATCACATAAGAGATATAGAACAGCCCAATTCACTTAAAAAAGAAAAAAAAAAAGGATTCTGGCCCTCCTTGGTGGTGCAACGAGTTAGGACACAGCTCTACAAGCTGGCCACAGCTGCTTCAGTGCTAGTTAGAGTCTTGGCTCCAGAGGTGATCCACATGGTGTGGCAGACCTCTTGTGATACCTCTCACACCCCCGCGCTGCTCCCCTCAGCAGTGTACTTCATCAGTCTGCCTATTCTGCTCCCTACTCTGTCTTTGGTGAGTCCTTTCACTGTCCCTGTATCTCTGGCCTGCACTCCAGTTGTTTATGCAGAAATAAATCTTTTAAAAAATGGGTTATATTATAGTCATAATTAAATCCATAATCACAGTCACTATCATTTAGAGAGTGTTTGCTATATGCTGTGTACTATTGCAAATGCCTTACATGTATTTGCTCATTTAATCTTTACAACTCTTTGAGATAGGCATAATGTTATTTTTTTCTGTTTTGTAGATATGAAAAGTAGAGCATAGTTAAGTAACTTGGGAAAGTCACAGATTCCCTGCATAATTGAATTCCAATGTGAAAAACTTCAGAGTGTGTTGATTTCCCCTTTTTAGTATGGAATACTTTGCATAAGTCAGTTGTATATCACTAGTTCATTCAACATGGAGTAGGTCTGGGTTATGAAGTTCTCTTATCACTCAATGGGGATAGTAATCAAGTAGAATTGAGGTAAGTAATGATGAGACAATTATGTCTTAAGGCATTTACACAGGTCACATTTCTATAGCAAAATTGACTGAATACTCAACAACCTTAGGTTGTATCATCTCAGTGGAGTAAGCCATGATATACTAGACCTTCTGCGTATTTCAGAGGTCACTAGACTGAGTATGGGAACTGGAATACTTACTTACAGAAGTGGGTCATGAAATGTAAAATTATAATCCAAAGGCCGTCAAGAGAATTAGTTACATGGATAAACTAAATATTGGACTCAGTCTGCTTAGCTTTATGTAATCAGTCTTATGGAAAAAGGATCTACCTTCCAGAATAGGTTGTAAAACAGCATTGCCACTGTTTCTC
Organism: Condylura cristata; assembly: GCF_000260355.1. Classification (NCBI taxonomy): domain Eukaryota; kingdom Metazoa; phylum Chordata; class Mammalia; order Eulipotyphla; family Talpidae; genus Condylura; species Condylura cristata. The sequence continues at coordinate 20,252,615 of NW_004567105.1, forward strand.
TTTGACACTTCTTTTCAAGATGTAATTCTGTTGCTTCAAATTGCTCACATGGATATATTCCATGACAAAGTATCTTATAATCATATTTTGATCAAAGTTGATGTTTATATTGTTTCTTAAATGTCCCTTTGTTTCCTTTTTATTCATTTCATCTATGTATATGTCACTGAAGCTTTGTTAGGTTTATTCTCAAAGTAACACTTGAGATGGCTTTCAAGTATTAAATGCTCTATTATTATATTACATACTTCCTGTGGAGAGTATAGTGGATAAGGATATATATTCTCAATGGAGATACACCTCAATTTAAATTTGTCATTGACAAATGCAACTGACTAATCTTGTGCAAATTCAGAAGGTATCCCTCTGCCCAAGTTTTCATATATCTAAAGTATGAAAAATAATAAAACTTGTCTTAAGGAGTGCTAGGGGTAAATTTCCACAGAGCTTGGAACATAGTAGCAGGAAGCAACTACTGAATGAGTGGAAGACAATCATTGTTATTAGCATTCTCATAACAGGATCATTTTACTAAATGGCTTATTTGCACCTGCAATGTAATAACACATTCCAATACAATATATCTAGAGAAGTTAAATGATTTGAAAGTTTTCTTATATGATGGAATTTGGGGTAGATACCATGATGAAGGCAAAAATAATTCTATTATTATAATACATATTTTTGTTCCTTTTAAAAATTACTTCTAGATATGATTCCTACAATAGATGAGAATCTTGAAAAACAGAATATCAGCTATTGATTGGTACTTACAGGTCATTGCAAATTTCATAGTGTAAAATGAAAACAAGTTATTTTTGATGAGTTTATGAGTTGACAGAACTTATCCAGGTAAATCCATGGCATGCATTTCTGATCATTGTGTGGATGCTATCAGAGTGGAGAGAAAATTTCCCCTAACCCTATATGTATTTAGTCTGGCTGAGCAGTCAAATTTACCTCAGAGAGATTAGCGGTAAAAGAGAACAAATTTACTTACATATGGATGGAGAATCAATGCAGATTTAGATTCTAAAGGGAATGGAGCAAAATGAAGGTATTTATAACCTGAGGTAGGAGAAGGAATAGACCTAGAGCCTCCAAGAGAAAAGAGGGGGACTCCTATAATCAGGAGAGGGTGATTTGCATCACATAGACCAGAGGCTCTGAAATTCTGGTGTCCTACTGTGTATAGGTTTCTCCCGTAAAAAGCTACTATGGTGAAAAATCCTAATTCTATTTCACATCCACACTTTTCATTCTTTTAGATAGATAAAGGACTGATAAGGTTTTTTCCATGAGGCTGGGGTCCTCAATTGACCTCAGCTAGGAATAATCCACATGCCAATTTCCACATCTAGTCAAAGCCCTGTTCATTTGGGAGTTTGATTGAGGTTGCAATGTTCACAACATTCTTGCATCTGACCTCTCAGCCTTTATTTTTTTCTTTTAGACGATAGAAGTAGCAGAACAACCCTTTCAGAGTTGCCAGATCAAGTAGCACAATGAATACAAAGAAACAAAACTAGATGTTCAGTAATTGGAGAAAGTTCAAGGAACATCCAGTCTAATGAAAGAAATAAAATAGGCTTCAAAGAAATATTTAGTTTTTGGGTGTGAAATAGCCTCTAAATTAATTTGCAGTGTTTTGGGGTCAAAATGGAGGATACACATTATTGCTACAAAGCTGACGTAATAAAATGAAAATGTTCTCTTTTTATTTAAATACAATGATGTTGGCATCAGTAGTGTAGAATAGCCCTGTGGAACTTTTCTCTTTAGAGTTCTAAAACTTTTTAAGAATTAAAATACACACAAAAAAATTTTCTTTCTGAAAATATTAGTTTATTCCTATACTGAAAGAGAGTCTTGATTTTTGTTTCCTATAATCTGCCGGGTATCTTTATAATGGGTCTACTTTAAGATCTGTCCTTCACCTACAGGAAGAGAATACACATGAGTAAACACAACTGAAAACCAGTGACAAACTTACAGAATTCTTGCTTTCCTCAATTATTACTACTTTTTAGTAGGGCATAAAAGTGTACTATTAAAGTGCTTTAAAAATAATTTTATATTACCTCTTCCCTGTCCCAAGTACATTTTTTAAGAGATGGTGAAGGAGAAAGGACTAGGTTGTCAACTGAGCCTTTGTAGCAGTCACCTGGGCAATCCCTGAGAAGAGAGCTGAAGGAGCTGTTGCTTCAGAGGATTGCTACTACAGAGGAAAATGTTGGGGAAGCGCTAAGTACTGCTGAGTTCAAACAGCTTAAGGGCTTTTCATGTTGATTCCTCTTCCCCTCCCTAATGTACCCAGGGATCATTGCAATGGTGGGTTGAAATGCATTTTGGAATAAAATTCTGTTTTGCATGAGTTTTCTTTCATCAGAAAACTTTGATTTATTTAACCTTTGTTTTCAGGAAAGTGCATCTTTGTTTCACATTTCCTAGGTGATGGATTTTTCTCGTACATGAGTCTGTACCATCGGGTTGCATTAGTCACACTGCATTATGTTGCACTAAATCAAGTAACACAATGTGACTATTAATGTTGTGATGTGTAAGAACATGTCTCACTCGGGACTGAGGAAAATGTGATTTTCTGAAAACAGCTGTCTCTGCATTTATTTAATAAAACTTTTCACCTTGGAAACTGTGTTGTTTGCTATCTAAGCATTTTCATTGGCATTTTTGAGATATATTTTAAAGCCTATTTATTTTTGTCCTCTAGTTCCATTTAATATTCATGATTCTACTAAAACTTTCAATAATGAAATAAATTATAAAGATGGTTACAGTGAGTGGTTAACACCTCAGTCTTTGATAAATCAAAACGAACACAGTCAGGATGTTGCAGAGCAGATCGATCACGATGAATCAATAGACTTCGGTATTGATCTTCAAGCTGTCTGTTGCCACCACAACATTCCCTTCTGTAAGGTGATTTATAGGAATCAGAGGAGCAGGCATCACACACGTATTTTCTGTATGTGTCTCCAAAGCCTCCAGTAAAATCTCTTCTCTTTGTTCCATAGCTACACCACCATTTCTCTAAAATCATAAGATATGAGGAAAATAATGAACGGTTCTCCCCATGTGAAAATCCTGTACTCACAAATTGATCCTTGATTCCTGTTAGCAATGAATCTACTTATTCTAGGGCAAGAAATTGTTCTTTGGTTTTTGATCCAGGATCAATATTATTTTGTCATTGGCCTTCTGAGCTATGAAATGTAATGGAGATCTCAGTGCTTTGTAAATGCTATTCTCTCCCACTTCCATGAATTTTCTTTCCTTTCTATAACAGTAAATAATACTTAGTTCTTTAATTGCTTGAAAAAAAATGGTTTCCTTCTGGACCTTCTCTGGTGGCACAACGGGTTGGGACACAGCATTGCAAGCTGGCCGCAGCCATTTCAGTGTGAGTTCAGTCCCTGATCCCCGGAGGTGACCCACATGGTGCGGCCTGCCTGCTGCTCCCCTCAGCAGTGTACTTCATGGATTTGCCTGTTCAGCTCCCCACTCTGTCTCTGGTGAAACCTCAGTGCCTCTGGCTTGTTGTACTCCAGCTCTCTATGAATGAATAAATGAATCTTATACAAAAAAATAAAAAAAAATGGTTTCCATTAAGGTACCTAATCATTCATATTGCAAATTATAGTTTTCAGGTTTTAAATTAAATTTTAAAAATAGAAAAAGGCAAACCTGTACAATACAGATGATCCAAACCAAAATTCTTTTCCCCCTTACTTTTCCATTTTCCTTTTCCTTTTCTACATTCACATTCTTATTTATTTTTATACATTAGTTCCTTGATATAATAAAGACATCTAGTCCCTTAGAATTTATGTCCAATCCACCTAGTACCATTTGCCTTTATTGGTTAACCAAGCAACATGAGGGGCTAATAATTATGTCTTGAGTCCTTCTTCCCAGCTATATATTTGATTCTTGGTATGATGAAGTACAATGCATCTAACATTTTCTTTTTGATTTTCTTCTAGATTAATACTTTTATATTGATGAGGTGGATGATGTTTATATTACCTTTTATAACACATGATGTGGTTTTGATGACTTAATTATTTATTCATTCACTTGAAATTTAAGTTTTTGAATGCCTACCATATATACCATATATAGGGTGAGAGGATTCACCAGAGACAGAGAGGGGAGCAGAACATGCCGACTGACGAAGTACACTGCTGAGGGGAGCAGCGGGCTGGTTAGGTGAGGTCTGCCGCACCACGTGGATCTCCTCCGGGGCAGGCGGGAATGGAACTCATGTGGAAGTGGCTTAAGCTTCTTAGTGCTGTGCTTTAACTTGCTGCCCACCAGGGAGGGCCATAGGTATGTTTTTTATAAGCTAAAGGTACAGTATTAAAAAGTTATTTTTTTCCTAACTTAAGGAAATCATTCTTTTGGTGGAGAAAGACAAACTTTAAACAATAAGTAAACCCGTTAATGTGTCGAATGCAGATGGTGATAAGTACTATGGGGAAATATAAAGAATAATGCGGTTGATAGGGAGTGCCAGGTGGTGTCCTGAGGTTAATAAATTAAGTCTTAAGTGTTAAAAGTCAATAAATATAACTTTTGCCTAATATAGCACAGTGAAAAGGAGCTTAATCCTCCCTCTCTTAATGCATAGAACTTGTTACCTACACTAATATACATATACACAGTTTATATATATCAGTGAAAAACGCACACCTGTGCTCAAAATACAAGAGAAAAATCCCCAGGGACAGAAAAAGGGCAAATCTGTAGTTTCAAGTAATGTGACCACATGACACCTAAAAATTAAAGTATTGACTCAGAAATTGAGAAAATTTGCCTCAAAAATTGGCCAGAAATAAGAATAGAGCTCAAGGTTTAAGTTATAATTTGGGGCTTGGGGAGGCAGAACTAGGAGTTTGGCTATGTTTACACAGGATTGCCTCCCCATATAGCATTAGCAGTTCTAGCTGGAGCGATAGACCCAGGAATTGTAAACCACAAACAATGGAACACTTGTATGATAAAGCCCCAAACATAATGAGCATTTCGACAACAATGTAAAGTGTACTGTAAAAGTAGCTATTATATGATGGTCTGCAGAGAAACTAACTGTAATAAGTGAAGCATGCAGAAATAGAAATAGTGAAACTGTGTGAAAAATGGATGAAAATAAATATGTATATGGCACTTAAAGAGATAAAATATCCCTGCAACAATAATCAGTTACAAAACAAAGACAGAAAAATGTGTGAAAGAATGAATTATGTAAGTCTTAGGCATGAGGAATACACTCTGGAGTGGGGGGAAAATCAATGAATGAGATAAATGGTAAATTCTCTTCAGCTGAAGAGAAAATTATACTTAAAGATAAAACAAGTAAAGCATACAGAAAGCACGTATAGATAAAGCAATGCACAATTTGAAAGAGAAGGTAAGAGACGGAAGATAGACTCATAAGTACCCGTACATATTTAATAGGCATTTTAAAAATACAATTTTTATAGTAAAGAAGAAATAGACAAAACAATAATTTATTATTTCTAAATACAAATAGCATGTAGCTTCTTCAGATCAAAAAAAGTTTGCTGAGAGTTGAACAGGATAAATCAAAAGGGTGCACATGAGAGAAAAAATAATTAACCATATAAAACCAATGATAATGAGCAAATCTTGAAAGAAACAAGAGAATATTAAGATTACCTGCAAAGTAAGGACAATTAAGTTGGCAGAAGTCTTCTCAACCACAAAAATACATGAATGGAAACAAAGAGCTGAAGAAAAATGCCTGTCAACCTAAAATTCTATTTCCAATTAAATCATCATTCAGGAGTGACAGTAAAATGAAGATACACAAAGATTAAGAGCGTTGATTTCTCACAGACCATCACTAAAAAACTGCTGAAGATTTATTACAGTGCCTGGGAAAATGAACCCAGAAGAAAAGGGGATCATGTACAAAGTAGCAACACTTAAATAATATAATAAATACATGTCAAACCTCAATATTTGCTATAAGAGTAAAATCAGCAACACAACACATGAGATTAGAACAAAAACTCTAGTTAGCAGTAAAGTGGAATGGGTATGCAGGGAGAAGTGGAATTGTATTGAAGTCTTGGAGAGGTGAGCAGAATGATTAAATTTAGAAATTGTTGATAAATTGTGAAGAGAAGTAGTTACAAAGGTAAGGATAAAGACTAGAACATACCTGAATATTTTCTTTCTTTCTTTCTTTTTTAAAGATTTATTTATTTATTCATACAGAACTGGGGTACAGGCCAGAGATGCAGAGGGTGAGAGGATTCACCAGAGACAGAGCTGGGAGCAGAACAGGCAGATCAACGAAGTACACCGCTGAGGGCAGGTCAGGAGAGGTCTGCCGCGCCATGAGGGCTCCTCTGGGGCAGGCGGGGATCGAACTCATGCGGAAGCGGCTTTAGATTCTCAGTGCAGTGCTTTAACCCGCTGCGCCACCAGGGAGGACCATACCTGAATATTTTCAAACTGTCAAGGAATAAACACAAACATTCAAGGAGAAGAAAAAAAGAAAAGGCATGGTAGTACATATAAATCATTACAAGTAATTTCAAATATGTTTTTGATAAACATTTTTAATAAAAATAGTAAATGTAAAACATATGACTAGAAATGTAAAACTTATATGACTAGAAATGCTTCATTAGTTGAATGAGATGAATTAGATTTGTAGCTATATTTGTGGTTAAATCTCAAGAACATTGTTGCAGGAAAAGTGGTAGCTATTTTAAATGATGCCAGTATGCAAACAAAAGACACAGACACACAGAATACTTGTGTAGCCTGTTCACTGCATGTTGTGACTAATTAATTACATATATATGAGTACCTAAGAAACTGGAAGCTGTTGCAGGGATTCATAGGTGACTGTTCCTCAACAAATGAATCTGTCCTGTTTCCATTTGATAGTGGTTATTTGAAGTATGCTAATAGAACCAGAGTCAGGTAGCTGGAAAATATAGCCAATGTGGTATTTTGTCTAATACTTTTTCATGCAGTGTTCTTCCTTGGATTTTTTGGGTTCTTTTTTTTAGCCAGCTGATGGAAAGTTTTTTTCTGATCTTGGTTCATTTCACCTTTGTCTATCATGTAGCAGTCTCAACTTTTTCTTGCATATACTTCCACTAAGCTGCTTTGCCTTTTATTTTAAAGTGGATAGCTGGGGGTAATTTTAATGGTACTAGTATTTCTATTAAAACTATCATTGCTATTTTGTTGGAGCCTGACTAAAAAGTTGCACAGGTTCACTTTGATCTACTTTCTAGCATGTCATTTGTGCAGTCTGCTCTTTTTTTCACATGTGCCGACATGCACACATGCCCAGCAATGAGGAACTAAATATGTTTATATAAAAGCCTACAATTCCTCATATAAATGTTTATATAAAATAGAAAGCTGCTCTTTGTATATACATAAATTTATAGTAGCTGTAATTTCTAAGTATTGAGTAAGGCAATGGGGTAATTTTTAAAGATTTTTTTATTAATGCATACAAGAACTGGGATACAGGCCAGAGATGCAGGTGGGTGAGAGGATTCACCAGAGACAGAGTGGGGAGCAGAACAGGCAGATCAACTGAAATACACTGTTGAGGGGAGCAGCAGGTGCATCAGGGGAAGTCTACTACCCCATGTGGGTCACCTCCCTGGCTGGGGATCGAATTTGTGCTGCAGTGGCTTTGGATAGTGTCATCATGTTGTGTTGTAGTCTGTTGCGCAGCAGGGAGGGCCTGGCACTGAGGTTATTTTTTTTTTATATAATAGTTTAATTTTACATCATTTTGTGCCTTTTTCCATCTCAGTTGTAATCTCTGTGCCATCACCACAGTCCAGTATACTTCCTCCCTAATGGGGTCATTTTTAATATGATAATCAAAGAGTATTTGAATTTCTCTCAAAACTCTTTCTTTCATAAATTCAAAATTCAAAGGAAAATGCAGCAAAATTTGGGGGGTGTGTTTGTTATATATTAGTACTTTTATATATTTTGAATTCTCTACAATAGGACATCCACAGTCCATGTTTACATTTTTTATTGCTATAAAATATTCACTTGCAGATGTACTTGCAAGTGTTGTGCTATGAATTTATTTCCCTATTCTTTTAAATTTCTTTCTTTTTGTTTTATTCTATTCTACTTTTTACATTGCTTTCTCAAATAGATCTCTCTACCCCTTCTGCAATAATTGGTTTTCTTAGCCAGCCAGCCAGCTATCCTGTTGATTTCCTTCAGTGTTTCCTAAGTGGTTCCTTTCTTTCCTTGCTCCCACATCTTGCACATTTTTTTGCCCAGTGCTTATTTCTCTTGAAAGTACCATTTTTAGGTCACCTCCTAAGTAAAGGTAGATGTAACACATATTTTCTGAATTCGTAAATATCAAAATGTGTCTATGCTCAACTTTGGACAGTTTTATTGCTACGACACAGAAGAATGTAACAGAAAGAAGTGAGAACACTTCTGAAAAGACTATCTCAATTTTTGCTTCCTTTCATTCTCTGTGGCACTGCCTTTCCATTTGCTACAATACAGGATACACCACTTAGCAGTTTCAAAATTCAAACTAGCTTTTGTTGTATTGTTGGGGTAGTTCACATTGTACAGTATACATGTAGTTGATACAGGTGCAGACTCATGAACTGAAATGGGGAAACAGATTACTGTTTTTAATTGGTATCCATTCTGGGTATTGTGCTGTGTTGGTAGTCAAGTTGCAGGCACTTCTTTAAGATAGATCAGCATTTCCCAGAAGAAACACTGTAGGTAGCCCCCTTGTCTGTAGGCATATGCTGCAAGACCTCCCGTGTAAGCTCTAAACCGCAGATTGTACTGAGCCCATATATGTGTTTCCTTACACCATATCTATGAAAAAAATCCAGTTTATAAATTGGGCACAGTAAGAAATTACTAGTAGGTATAGTAAGGGAATAGAACTGTTTTAAAAATTAAGTGAATGTGGTCTCTCAATATTTTATTATACCTCATATTTTCAGACTGCTCTTGACTGCAGGCAACTGATACCACAGAGTAAAGCCCTGCTATTGTATTGTAGGCCCTAGATCATATGCTGCTGCCATTTATTTTATTTTATTTTTTTTAAAGATTTATTTATTGGTGCATACAGAACTGGGGTACAGGCCAGAGGCTCAGGGGCGGCGAGAGGCTTCACCAGAGACAGAGTGGGGAGCAGAACAGGCAGCTCTACGAAGTACACTGCTGAGGGGAGCAGTGGGCAGGCCAGGAGAGGTCTGCCACACCATGTGGTAACCTCCTGGGGCAGGTGGGAATTGAACTCATGTGGAAGTGGCTTTAGCTTCTCAATGTTGTGCTTTAACCTGCTGCGCCACCAGGGAGGGCCTATTTATTTTATTTTTTAAAAATAATTTATACATATAAGAACTGAGATACAGACCTTAAAAAGTTTATTTATGCATACAAAAACTGGACAATGACCAGAGATGGGGGGTAGGGGTGAAAGGATTCACCAGAGACAGAGTGGGGAGCAGCACAGGCAGATTGAGAAGACTGCTAATGGGAGCAGCAGGTGAGACAGGAGAGGTCTGCTGCGCCATGTGGGTCAGCTCGCTGGTCAGGAATTGAACTTATACTGTAGTGGCTGTGGCTAGATTTCTGATGCTGTGCTTTAACCCTTTAATCCTTTGGCCAAGGAGGCCTTTCTGCTGCTGCTTTTTAAACTCCAGTGCTATCATAGAGAGCCAGCTCCTTTCTGTTAGGGTTCTAAAGGAAATCTGTAGCTTCAGGGCAAATACTTTTCCTTCCAGTGAAAGTTAAATCTTAGTCTCTACCATTTGTTCCTGCCTCATGACAATTTGTAGTCCTGCTTTTGACATCACTACTCATGTACTCTAAGCTCACGTCAATCTCACCCCATTTACTTCTTAGTAATTTTCTGGAGTAGTGCTTGTTCTCAGACTGACATTAAGATAGCTATTGAATTAATGAGGCTAAGGTATGTTGCAGAAATAAACACCTGACAAATGATAGTTGTGTGTGACAACAAACATTTATTTCTTTCAAGCTACATGTGCTTTCTGAGTCAGTAGCTGCTCTACTTCAAGACTGCGCTCCATCAATTGTTTTCATTTTGGATCCAGCCTAAGGGAATAGCCTGATTTGACCTTTTGTTTGAGGAAAAAGAACATAAGATAACCGTAACCGTACTCTTCACATTTCCTCTTAGAAGTGGTTCATATCACTTCTATTTCAATGGCACTTGGGTACTTGCCAAAACAAATCATAGGACAGAACTTGATGTCAATAGTTGGCAATAAATAATTCTCCTAGAGGGAACAAGGAGCAAATATTTTGAAGAATTGCATCCACGTCAGTTGTTAATAATTCTATAATCAGAAATCTGTTATCTTGAATCATCAGTATTTCAACATGTGGGCCGTCTACTGCTTTCGTACCTTCTCATCCATCTTTTCTCTCCAATAAGGCAGATAAGTTCTGAGCCTCACTGTTCCTCACTGCAGTGATCTGTGACACATTCTCCTACACTGTTCTGCCACCCATTAATTTGTGTAAATCCGACTCATTTTGTGGGACTTCTCAAACACCTTTTTAAAACTCTTTCTAAAGCTTCCAGGTTCTTGGCAGCCCTGTAATCTTTTGCACAAGTGACCATCACTATACTTACATTTGTACTAATTATTTTATTTTTAAATTAAATTTATTTATTTATTTATTTATATTTTACATCATTGCTCATTTTTTAAAAAAGGTTTATTTAATCATTCATACAAAACTGGGTTACAAGTCAGAGGTGCAGGGGTGGTGAGAGGATTCACCAGAGACAGCGTGGGGAGCAGAACAGGCAGATTGATGAAGTACATGGCTGAGGGGAGCAGCAAGCAGCCAGGAGAGGTCTGCCAGCCATGTGGGTCACCTCCAGGCTGGAGATCCAACTAGACTGAAGCGTTTGTGGTCAGCTTGCATTGCTGCGTCCTAACCTGTTGAGCCACCAGGGAGGGCCCCTCATTGCTCATTTTTAAGCAATGTTAACTCCCCTCACCCCAGGTGTGCTAATTATTTTATGATCCTAGATGAACTGTAAACTTTAAATTTTTACTCAGCTTTGTGCTGAGTGGGAGTTGTACCTTAAACTTTGTGCTCCTGCTCTCAACATGGTATTAACACATAATCCATGCCTAATAACTTTGTTTAATACATAAATACCCATAAACCAAATAAGACATTTCCTTCTTGAAGTGCAGACATCTGTAATAATTTTGGATAGATGACTTGTTTTATATCTGGGTTGAGTCAGGTACAATAAATAAAGTGATTTCTATAGGTTTTGTTTGGAAAAGTGGAAGTAAGATTTATATTAGCATCCTTCAAATTAAAGGAATTAGTTCCTTTAATTTATTAATTAAATTTAGTTTAATTCCTTTAAATTAGTTAAAGGAATTAGTTCCTTTAATTCCCCTCCCCATGCAAATACATAACTCACCGGTTTAAACATTTTTACTATAAATTTGCTTATACATAGGAATTCTCTTTTGACTCTGTTTACTAAAGTCCTAAACATTTCCCTTGGTGCTTAGAATCCTTAGTATTGAAATGAATTGCAGTCATGGCTAAAATCCCCCTAACTATGACATGATCATTGGAGCTAGTGGTAGGAATACAGTTATAAAGTTGGAGATAATGTAGAATTTTTCATCGGTGTATGAATTGCATTACTCTTTTATTCAGTGGTACATAGCAGTTGACAAGGATCTTCAAAACAAGTTATACTGTTAAATTCTGTAAGTAAGCATTTGACATAGATGACTTGTGGTTTTTTTCTAGAGAAGGCATTCTCCTAGCAGTTATGTGACACTCTTATTTCAGTATGTGACATACATCAATAATTAAGATAAGGATACAAATTTTAAAATATAAAAAGGTACAATTGGAAATATATGAGGTCTTCCAAATTAATTGATATTTTAAAAGTATTATAATACATTTTAATTAGGAGACACATCCTTAAATTACAGTGTATGTCTTAGTATAAATGAAAGATTAGATTGTGTTTGTATATGATTTGATGGCCAAATGTTCTGTTTTTTCTCAGTTGTCATTAAGAATTCAGTAAGTCCCTAACTACATTACTGTATTTTTATTAAAGCTAAATTCCCCTGTACATGTTCAATATTACTATTAATAATACTTATTATTAACAATTTAGTGATTACATTTCATTTACTTAGTGAACATTTGTTGTGTTCCATTTGATAGTAGGCTCTGTTATAAATGATAGTGGCACAACAGTGAGCAAATAGAGAATGTCTGCTCTTAGGGCTTATATTGTAGTAGAGGGAATCATATGATATGTTAATATAACTTTTTAAAAAATATATATAATAGTTTATTTTTACATCATTTTGTGCATTTTTCCATCTCGTTTGCAATCGCTTTGGCTTCCCATCACCAAATCACCCATGTGCCATCACCATAGTCAAGTGCATTTCCCTTTCCCCACTGTTTTTGATCCCGTTCCCCACTCCACCTCCACAAAATATCTCTGGTATATAGCTGTTCATCATTATCATTATTTTCTCGCCTGTTCTGTTATATTCCTGCTATGAGAGAAACCATTCATTATTTTTCTTTTTCTTTCTGGCTTACTTCACTAAGCATGATATTTTCCAGCTCCATCCATGTTGCTGCAAATGACATGTGTTTCTTTTTTTTGTTGTTGCTGAGTAATATTCCATTGTGTATATGTACCACATCTTTTTAATCCAGTCATCCATTTTTGATTATTTGGGCTGTTTTCATGCCTTTTCAGTTGTGAATAAAGCAGCAATAAACATGGGGGTGCAGATATCTTTTTGAATCAGTGTTTTTGTGTCTTTTGGGTAGATACCTAAGAGTGGGATTGCTGGGTCGTAGGGAATCTCCAGGTTTAGCAGTTTGAGGAAACGTTCAGTAATATTCATTTGTAAATCCATCTGGTCCTGGGCTTTTATTTTTGGGGAGGATTTTGATTACTTCTTCAATTTCCTTGCTTGTAATTGGCCTGTTTAGCTGTTCTGTTTCTTCTTTATCTAGCTTTGGGTGGTTGTAAAGTTGTAGGAATTTGTCCATTTCAGAAAAGAACTAGTGCCTATCCTACACAGATTCATCAAAAAAAAAAAAAAAAAATCGAAAAAGAAGGAAAACTACCACATACTTTCTATGAAGCCAACATCACACTAACACCAAAACCTAACAAAGAAAACACAAAGAAAACTTCAGACCAATCTCCCTAATGAACACTGATGCAAAAATCCTCAACAATATCTTAGCTAACAGAATCCAACAATGCATTAAAAGAATAATACACCATGATCAAGTGGGCTTTAGCCCAGGAGCACAAGGAGGGTTCAACATGAGAAAATCAATTAATGTAATCCGTCACATCAACCAACAGAAAAATAAAAACCACATAATCATATCAATAGATGCGGAGAAGGCATTCGACAAATTTCAACACCCATTTAGGTTTAATGCCCTCAAAATCCTCGTTTTAGAAGGAACATACCACAACCTGATAAATGCCATAGATGACAAACCTACAGCCAATATCATCCTCAGTGGAGAAAAGCTGAAAGCCTTTCCCTGGAGATCAGGAACAAGACAAAGGTGTCCACTATCACCTCTACCATAGTTCTTCTCTTACTCAAAAGCTATCAAACTTTTAAATTTGCTTTAGAAACAAATTAAAGTATTAATTTTATTGATTTAATACATCAGTAAGTATTTTTAAGTGAACAACATATAAAATTGAATGAAAAATTTGTATTTCTATCTATATTATAATTGGTGTTGACTCAAGCTAGGATTTTGATAAAAAAAAACACATCTCCATTAAATAATTTCTAAATGTGAAATGTATTATCTTATTTTTTTTTTATTGAGGTAATGTTGGCTTATATTGTTGTTGGTATTTTGGAATTATAGCCTCTCTCCTCTCCTACCTCCAACAGCTACTGTAGTGAACATGCGGTAGTAAAAGTGTATTTTCACAAGCAATCTTTACATTTGTAATGTACCTCACTCAGGCTGTTATTACTAATGAACTAATGGTAGTCATCACATAATACCCCAGAGCCCCCACTATGATTTGAATATATAATGGAATTTCTCCTTATGAAGCTTATAAGGTGCACATAAAGGTGCATATTTGTTCTGAGTGAATAATGTGCGATTTTATTTTGGTATGCAGTGAATTGTGTTCCTTATAATGTCAGTCATTATTCTATTTGATGTGTATAGCATTCTCAGATTGATATGTTTAAAATTAATGAGGCATTTGTCCTCCCCGTGAAGAAATTAATAAGGAAATTTTATCCCAATGAATTATGTAGATGGAATTAAAACAAATCAATTTTATTTGGAGCAGATATTTTGTGAATTCAAAGCCATCCAAACCATTACTATAAATTGATATCATGCTTTGAAAAAACGGTAAATAATTTCAAATCATAACCAAATAAATTAAATATGCCGAGTTACTGACAGTAGTTTTATTCCTGGATCTTAAATTTGCCATTGCTTTTCCCTTACTTTTGTGCTGGAAAGGGTAACTTATATACCAGACTTTAGGGTAGTTTCTTGATGACTGTTCATTCAAATATTAATATACCTTTGTTCTTTTCAGGTCATAATTTTTAAAAAACATATTGTACATATAGCTAACTAAAAGATATAATAGTTAGCAAGGTTTGCAGCTAATCTAGCAATGATATGTGAATTAGAAGGACTCCCTTTTCTTTTTTTAAATAATATAATAGTTTATTTTTATATCATTTTGTGCATTTCTCCATCTCAGTTGCAATCCCCTTGGACTTCCCATCACCAAATCATCCATATGGAATATCACCATAGTCCAGTGGGAATCCCTCTTCTAATATGGGTAAATTACAGCAAGTTCTTTCAGGTGAAGGTACTCCTGGCACAACATGGTTCAGAAAACTGATCCTTCTATTTTCCTGCAGAATGCAGTCCTATGCTAGATTCCAGGTTGGCAGGTGGAATACTAGATGCATTTATGTTGCTATATTTCCCCTAGTGTTTTTGTGCAGTGTGCAGACTGCACAATTGTGATAGCTCCATAATTAACCATTATCACAATGGAAAGCCTCAGAGAACAATCATGTTTGATAGCATTTGTGAAGACTCCTCATAGTGTGAGATATTTGAATATCAAAAATGAGCATTAAGAGATAAATTTTTTGACAACCAGTGAGGAGAAGGAGTTCAGTAAGAAGAAAATGGTGGAAACATGGTGTTTCCACACTTCGTGTAGTAGCAAGAAATTTGAGAGGGCTGGAATACAAGATTCATAATTGGGTATGATATGAATTGTGCCTAGAAAGAAAGTCTTTCATTTGACAATGAAGAATTTGGAATGCCCTAATAAGAAGTTTGGACTAAACAAAGGAGTTTTAATTACTGTTGGAAAAAAATTAGAAATGAGTTAGCAAAATACTACATTTAACACCACTTACCAATAGAATAAGAGTTAAAACAGTACAGTGATAATTGCTGTGTATAAAGTAGCAGGTAAAGTTGCCATTTTTTCAGTTATAATTGGAACATGTCATTTAAGTTGAAAAACACCACTAAAATTGACCCATTTCAAATTTTCGTAATGCTGTTTCTTTAAGTAAGCCTAGTCTGTTGTCATTGTCAAATAGTTGAAAGAAACAAAATAATTAAGTAAGGCAGTTATAGGAATAGCAAAAATATATAAGATCAAAATCAATGAATTATTCATCAAGTTCTATGAAACTTTAAGAGAATTTCAACCTTATAAGCGTTAGTACAACTATAACTAAAGCTTCTGTACTATACATTGTTATATAATATCATTTTTATGCCAGTTTAGTTTATCATATATACTTCTGAAAGGAACTAATTATATAATTACAGTGGAAGAGTTGATTTTTTGATAGGCATGTTAACCATATTATTAGAGAACATTTTAAATGCTCTATCAGTGCCATAATATTTTATTTTTGATTTACCAGCACAGATTTATCTTCTGGAGGATATTTTATATTCAAATTCTTAAGGCTTACTTTTAATATATGATAAAGCTGATCTGCTCCAATGGACAAAAGATTTTGGAAATTGGATAAATAGGCAAAAGAGAGGATTTTGATTACAAATGAATTGGGAGGGCACATTCTTTGTCTCTATGTACACTATCATTTTACTGTAATTAGTTATAACAGCTGAATAAAAATCATAATATATACTTTTTTTTTTTAAAGATTTATTTATTCATACAGAACTGGGGTACAGGCCAGAGATGCGGAGGGTGAGAGGACTCACCAGGGACAGAGTGGGGAGCAGAACAGGCAGATCGACGAAGAACACTGCTGAGGGGAGCAGCGGGCGGGTCAGGAGAGGTCTACCACGCCATGTGGTCACCTCCGGGGCAGGCGGGAATTGAACTCATGAGGAAGTGGCTTTAGCTTCTTAGTGCAGTGCTTTAACCCGCTGCACCACCAGGGAGGGCCCATAATATATACTTTTAATGAGAAATAACTCAGGTACTGATATCTATTGAGTGTTCATGATATATCTGGCAATGTTAAGCACTATACATATCTGTATCTATATATATGTATAATATTTAAAAATCCCACTTAGTCCTTATGTAACTCCACAATTGTCGCTTTAACAATTTAGAAAACTAAGAGATTTGAATTCTAAAAGTCTTGCTTCATAGTGTCACTATTAGTCACCATACTATTCCTCTTGGAGTACCTTTCCCCTTGGGATCACAAGTAAGAATTTGAAGGAAGGACAATTGATGGTATTATTGCCCCATTGCTATGTTAATTAAACATCACTTGCATGATTATATTTTCCTGTTTAATCTAAAAATACATTATTCTGTTAAAAATATTTCACTGGGAAAGGAAGAATTAAAATAGATTTTTACCTAACCCAAAAGAGTCTACAAGATCCCGTGCTCTTATTGTGTGTCAAGTAACAAAAGAACACTTGAAATGGACTTGTCGAAGTATGTCTGGGCCTCAGATGTGCATGGGTCCATGGACTTAGATGATGTCATTAGCACTCACACTGCCCTTTCTCTTTTGTGTTTTCATGAAAGTCTTCCATATGGTGACAAGAGGTCTTCCAAAAGGATTGGACTTATACTCTTCCACCTTAGTAGTCAAAAGGGAAGAACAACCAACTCTTTACCAATGATTCAGGCAAAAGTGGTAGCTAAGATTCATATTGCTCTCTCTCTTGTCATGTGTCCATCTGTGAAACAGTAACTGTGGTTAGGGTAAGGATGTACTTTGATTCCAAATGTCCATCTTTGGAATCAGATGAGAACATTCTATGACCCCAAACATCAAACTGAGAGTGGTGGAGGGTAGTTCTCAGGAATATCAGAAAGTTCTTTTAGAATTAGGGTGAATTAATAATGAGCAGAGATAAACTTCAAAGTACAAACTAGATTTTTTTTTATAATATAACGGTTTATTTTTGCATCATTTTGTACATTTTTTTTATCTCAATTGTAATCCCCGTGGGTTTCCCATCACTGGGTCACACGTGTGCCATCACCATAGACAAACTAGATTTTTAAAAGAATACATTAAAGATGGTCTTTGCTTGAACTCAAGTTTAAGTAATAATGGCAATAGCATCTTCTATAAGGTTAGAACTGGAAACCATAGAGGACAGTGAAGGCAGTTGTCCAACCCTGCAGTTTAACTCATAGCATTGCTACTCTTGGGATCTTAAGTAGTTTTCAGAAAATCTATCTTTGCAATACCAGTTATCTCTTCCTGATAAACTCAGATGTTCTACATAGAGGCACTAACCAAGAGCTTACATATTATTCTTCAGTCAGAAAATAATGCATTTTATGAAAACTGTTGATCTCAACAAATTTTCTAAAATACATTAACAATGTATAATTATATTGACCATAAATAGCTTAAATCTGATGTTCTGATCACCAAACAATAAAGTTTACATTTGGAAGTACTGATACATGAAAGGCAAGATGATTATCCCTTTCATTGGTATTTTTTTTTGAAATTTATTTATTTATTCATACAGAACTGGGGTACAGGCCAGAGATGCGGAGGGTGAGAGGATTCACCAGGGACAGAGTGGGGAGCAGAACAGGCATATTGATGAGGTACACTCCTGAGGGGAGCAGCAGGCGAATCAGGAGAGGTCTGCCACGCCATGTGGGTCTCCTCTGGGGCAGGCGGGGCTTGAACTAATGCAGAAGTGGCTTAAGCTTCTTAGTGCTGTGCTTTAATCCGTTGCACCACCAGGGAGGGCCTCATTGGTATTTTTACAACTTCTCTATGCCTGAATTTGACAGCCTAATAAAAATCAATTTGGGGAGTGGAAGGGGGATGCAACTCAGGATTTTTCCAAGTTTTTCTTTTTCTTTTTATGACAGATATTGTGTTGAATGTTGGAATAAAAAATTATATTATCCCCAACTTAAATATTGTCTTTAAGTTGTTATCAGAGATATATACCTTCCATGAAAGTTGAGTTAAATTTTAAATGTATTTATATAAACATTTTAAAATTTCTGTGCTGTTATGTTTTGACAATTAAAAGAAAGCTTTCTGGAGAGACATTGTCACTCCCAGAGGTAGCTAACTCCCAATGATGATAAGTTACTTGCCTGGGAGGAATCTTTTCTTTGTAGAGTAACCAATCCTAAATGTGACCCCTCTGGTCTCCCCTTATTCTCACAGACCAAGCCAGTAGTTTCCCTGTCCTAAATCATCTCAGGACCTGGAACGAAGGAGTGATAGATCATTTGCATAGGCCGAAGTCTGTTAGAATTATTAAAATTATTAAAAACTAGGCAACCCTATACTTTTTTCTGTGATATTGCAGAAATCCTAATAAAGATTAATAAGCCGAAGCTGTCCCCTTCACTCTTTTTATTTATTTGTTTTCAGTTTCCCAACCACACTAGCAGTTTCCCTTGTGACCCTGTTTGGCGTGTTGGTGACTCTTTCAAGAGCTTGTGAGTATCATAAATGTCATTCTAAACTTTGTTCTTGCCTCCAACTACGGTCTCATCAACTTTCTGAAATTATATCCAACTTGTAGATTTTAAAAACATAAGTATAGAAAAAACAAGAGGTATTTTGCTAAGGAAATGCTTGCTAGAGTGAGATCTGATCTGCAGAGTCCTTTTCTTTTTACAGTGTGCTTGTTTTGGGACATCAATGGGAGACCCTGGTGGGAAAGAGAGAAATGACAAAGTGGTATAATAGCAAGATATTGGCTGCATGCCACCTGATGCTTGGTGAGCAATAACAAAATACGTATATTCAAATGCTCAAGTTTCAGAGTAAATAGAAATAAGGGGTGATATTTATTTTTCACAACTCTTCTAAACAATGTGTGATGCTATAAAAATGAACAGTCCTTACCAGCACCAAAATCTTAAAGTAAGTGATTTAAGTAAGCAAGGAAAGCAATGTGATACCAAGAAACACATCACATTAAGATAAAGAAAAAGTTAGTAAGAAAGTGTTATCAAAAACTACTAAAAAAAAAAACTTTCTGAATTTATGAACAATTGCAGTTCTGCAATCCTCAGGTGAGGAAATGTGTTTTTAGCTTGGCAAAACTGTCAGAAGGTAACTGTGAAAACAGTGGTGAAGTGTTCAGATTGGAGCTACTAGCTGAGTAAAGAAAGCAAAAACAACACTTTAAACTGCTTTTGACAATAAAATAAACAATTTTTAATGATATGTCTTTTTTTTTCACCTCAAGTGTCTCTCACCAAGGAAAAAGAAACACTTTTAAGGTCTAACAGAATGCATGAGAGGAAAATAATTACTTTATTTGTATGCTGTGGAGGAAATAGGATGAGATTTATTGTCAGACAAACCTATATTCTCTCAATTTCCAGGGCCCCGGGAAGGAAAATGGGAATGTCATAAATTCTATGTGACTTGGTCTCTTCATTGGTAAAATTTGATAATGTGTCAGACACCATAGGATACTGTGAATTTTAACTTAGAATAAAATGGTAGACCCTATCACGCTTTTATTGATTTATCATCAGCTCCACCGTGCTTTGCATATGTTTAAAATAAACTGAAACAGACTTCTCATACTAACCCAATAAGAACAAATAATCCACACTCATATTTTGAAGATAACTCTCCTGCCATTTTAGATTGGTATATATATATGTATATATTGGTATATATCTCTAGGAGGGAGAGGAAAAAATTGCAAATCTTTTTTCAGACTTTCATATGAATTTAGTCTGTGCTTAGAAAATGTATCATTTCACCCAGAAAAAATCTCTCAAAGTTGTTCTGGCATGGGGAGCTCGTTCTTAAGTGATAGGCTAATAGATTCAGCTTTGACATAGACTACTTGATTCCCACGATTCTTAGCACCTAGGGGTACAGTTAGGGTGCCTCTGCAGTCACGACATGGGCGCCTGTAGCACCCTCCATTTTGTGCTGCTTGAATAGTAACTAATTCTTTGAATTAGTTTAGGAGTCCAAAGAGTGCATTTCATATATTCTGTACAGTTTTTATTTATTGAAAATTTTTGTTATCCTTTAGAGTATGATGTCAGGTCAGATAGGCTTATATATTTATTTGTACAAATAAATGTGCATATTTACTATACATTTGTTCATTTGGCATGATATGAACTCTAAGCTCCAAGCCTCTGCCTTAATTGGTCATCCATAACAAAATGGCTTATTCTGTATTTTTGTTACTTGGAACTTCTGAAATTCTGAAGTTAACTATGCCCTCCAAGGTGTCTCAGAATTTAGCTACTTTTTGTTTATCTAATACCTCCTTCCTTTGTGGATCCCTGACACAGATATGAACTTTGAACACAAGGTGTTGTCAGTCCAAGCCTAACTTTCTCAGTCAGAGGCCCATAATCTAGATGTTTTTCTTCTTTATGGAAAGCACACTTTAGTGATTACTAGTAAAGTATGCCAGAGGCAGCACCCATCAATTAGTTTTAGAAAATCTGATACAGAAGCAGTATATTTATAACATAACTACAGCCTTCTAGTAAAGTAAGAGTGGTGATTTTAGGCTGTAAAAGAGAAGGCTATCCACTATCACATTATTCCTGCCAATTACATTCGATTTAACCCAGTAGAGGTTTCACCCTAAGATAAAGTTAAATTATCATAACTAGTTTTCATAAACAGAACTAATAATGTATTAACACTGGAATATAATATGAGTTTATAAATGTGAGGTTTGGAAAGGAAAGTGAAACTTTGGTAAAGAGAAAAAAGAGAAAGAAAACAGAATATCAGTAGCTTCCCTTGCTACGCAATACTATTTTTGAAATATCGCAGTGATGCTTGGAGAATGTGTTTGGTGAGGAAGTTTACTTTTCTTTAAAGTAAATACAAAATTGCATCACATATATTGCCAGTAATATTATTTTCACTTATGGCCTTCAGATAAAATAACACATTGCAGTTGTAGATATGCTTCATTTGAAGAAGATGAACAAGGATCTTTACTTAGAAACCTTTTCAGTAATCCATAATGAAAGTATTCAGTTTCCTAAGATTGTTTTTATTCTTTCATCTCACCAAAAGACAAAATCCTTATTTAGTCTTTTCAGATTTCCTCGTAGGAGATTTAAAGCTTTATGTGAGTGAGTCAATACTTTCTTTTGAACATCTTGCTGATAAGTCTTGCTTTATGAGACACATGCTTAGCCCTGAATTTGAACAGAAAGATTCATCAAACCCTCTCTGGATTTCTTTCACTTGAAAGTCTGTAATTTTATATAACACTGGTATAGTATAGCTTTTTCTTCTTCTTCATAAAAGTCACTTGGATTTGATATAAATTCTCTTGATTCTTTCAGTTTACTCTTTAAGTAGTTAAGTATTTAATAGAAAAAAAAAACACCCTGAATTTAGTTCTAATGATATAACTTGTATCAATGTACTACTATCAGACTTGCAAACATTCTAATATTTACTGGGGAGTAAAGGCATAAGCAAATTTTTTTGTGGGCTAAATAAATTTCTGAAACTGAAGTAAATAGGGGTCTCCCTGGTGGTGTAGGGGTTAGTCTTAGGGCTATCATGTTGTGGCTTGAGCCAATCTCCCACCCCACATATCTGAATCACAGCAGAATCTCCTGTCTTGACCACTGCTCCCCTTAGCAGTGTATTTTGGTAAGTCCTCCTCTCTGCTCCCCATTCTATCTCTGACGAATTCTGTCACTCCTCACTCCTCTGGCCTGCACCCCAGCTCTTCTATACATAACTAACCAACTAAATAAAGCTAAAAAAAAAAAAATGAACGAGTTAAACCAGCCTTTTAATATATGAACCTCATTTAGGCTTCTATGTAAACATTTAAGATTTGGTCAGAGGATGCAAAGATCTATTTGTCTACAGTGCAGCTGTCCAAGATAAGCTTTGTATGTAAATTCCCTGGCTTGTTGAAATGGTCACCTACCATCAGGAGTGGGCTATTTCTTTGGTTTTTCCTTGCCTTTATGATTAAGAGTCAGTTTCAGATTTCAACCTTAAAGCTCCTTTGTTTGTTAAGCAATAGCATTTTCCCAACATCTGCCCACATAAATAGCTTACAACAAATTTGAATCAAGTCATTCCTTGAGAATCTAAATCTTTTTTGACTACTGACTGAAATTAATAAAAACTTGTGAATTAACATGTTATATGACTGTGAAGTCTACTTAATGAGGACAATCATGATTAATATGACAGTATAAAATATATTAAATTTAATAGAGAGAAATTAAGAAGTTAATGCTTAAATGTGGTTTATTTCTCTTTCATTAACACCCCAATAAAGGCACTCTCTGTAGAAGGAATTTTATTTTTCTGTATGTCATTAAACTTTATGTTGTTGTGAAGAAGCCTTTGATATGACCACAGTAAGATTTCTGATTCACTAAAGCTGCTGACAATTTCCTTCTACACTTTTCCCATAGAAGAGAATTTTATTTAGTTTTTTTCTTAATGGACTTTTTTTTTTTTTTAGAAAAGGACTTCTATTACAGAAAAACTGTGACTATAATAAAAAAAAGTTGCATCATATTATATATTCAGTTTTTTTCTTGATTATTAGCATGTTACTTTTGCATGGTCCACATACAAATAGTAGTACATTATTAAGTTCATACCTTATTCATATTTCTTTACTTCTCCTAATGTCCACTTGCAGTTCTGGTGTCCTATCCAAGGTAGGTTGTTATGATTAATTGTCCTGTTTTCTTAGCCTCTTCTTGACTATTACAGTTTCTTATCTTTTTTTCATTCTTTTTTTTTAATGGCCTTGATAATTTATATGATAATGTTTGTGTACTCTGTAGAAAGTCCTTCGGTTTGTTTGTCTGATGTTTTCTTATGATTTCACTGAGGTTTATGTTTTCTTAGGAAGGAGCTACAAAACAAAAGTTCCTTTATAGTCACATAACACCCACATGACTTATCAGTGCTTATGTTAACCTTGATCATTTGATTGAAGTAGGGATTACCAATTTATTTCTACTGTAAGTAATTCTCCCTAGCCCCTGCCCTCTTACCCCTCCCCTTTGATACTATTATTTTGGGGAAGTTGTCATTCTGAGGCACACACTTAGAGTGAGGATTTGTCTGGCATGTTATTGAAAATAAATAGGTACATAAATGACGTGGAATTCTCTTCTTAGAAGAAAGACAACTCAAAGTGATATAAGAGAACTCAAAAGAGCTAATCAAAGAGATATACCTCATAAAACCAAATTAATGAGCTCAGAAATAGTGTTAATGAACAGAAGGTAGTATTAAAGCTTTAAATTAGAAAATAAGAGAGATTCAGGATGTAAGAATTGGAAAGACTGTGTGTGTGTTCCAGAACTTTGGAGAAAGCTATGGAAGCAGAATAGAACAAGTGAAGGATGAAATTAATGTGCTAAAAGATATTAATTTACAGATGATTTTGTAGAAGAAGAGAAATAAGATGTAAAAAAGTGAGGAGGACTGTAAGAACTATCAGACTCCATCAAGAAAGGCCATGTAAGCATAAAATGGATAGCTCAGAAGTGAGAAAGACAATGGAAAAGAGAGTTTATTCAAAGAAAGAATGGCAGAAAACTACAAATCTGGAGAAGCTAACAGAATACTTAGTTACCTAAAAGCAAAGAAACCTACTTGAGGTATATATGAATTAAATGATTAAGAGTCCTAGGTGTTTTCTAGGTTTACACTTTAAATTTAGGTCTTTGAACCTCTTTGGTTTTTGTATCAGATGAGAGAGCTGTTACTAAGTTAATTTTTGTGTGTTATTAGTTGCAGAAGTTAATCATCTTCCTTTGACTCCACTGCTTTTTGAGACTCAATTTAATGTATTTGTTTGAGTGTAGTTTTGAGGTTGCCTTTTTCTTTCATTAATTTGTGTGTCACATTTTCCACAAATACTATATTGTCCCGATTACCAGTTCTGTTCAAGATTATGTTCGTGATTTTGGTCTTTGGTCTTTTCATGCAAGCTTTAGAATCAGTTCCTCATCATTGAAAATATCTTGCCTGTTGTTCCTGTGTTCCTTTTGGTGTTGCAGTCACTTTATAGATTATGTTGGGGGAAAACTGATATTATAACAATATTGAATATTTTTTTAAGATTTATTTATTTGTGCATACAGACCTGGGGTACAGTCCAGAGGCTCAGGGGCAGTGAGAGGCCTCACCAGAGACAGAGTGGGGAGCAGAACAGGCAGATCGACGAAGTACACTGCTGAGGGGAGCAGCGGGTGGGTCAGGAGAGGTCTGCCGCGCCATGTGGTCACCTCCAGGGCAGGCGGGAATCGAACTCATGCGGAAGCGGCTTTAGATTCTCAGTGCTATGCTTTAACCCGCTGCGCCACCAAAGGGGCCACAATATTGAATATTTTATGGAAAAACAAATTATCTTCCCACTTAAAGATCTTGATGTCTCTCATGAGAGTTTCATACTGTTCTGCATGGTAATTTTAGCTTATACCCAGGTATTTTAATTTTTGATGTTATTTTATCTATTTTAATTTTAAATTCCAATTGTCCACTACAAATATAAATGGAGACTTTTTTTCCTCTTTCATATTAATTTCATATCCTGTACCTTTTCATACTTTCTTGTCCGTACCAATAATTAGAGTCTGGAGATTCCTTTCCAGACATTTATGTCATCTGTTAAAAAAGGTAGTTTTATTCTTTCTTCCCAATCTTAATTAACTTTTATTTGCCTTTCTTATCTGTTTGCAGTAGCTAGATATAGTGACTAGGTATGCTGAGAGAAGACATATTTGTCTTACGATTTTAGCATGTAGTTTCTATGCTATGAAGTATGATGCTAGTTATAATATTTTTATGGAAGTTTCCTTCTCTTCCTAATTGAATGTTTGATTTTTTTGTTTATGAATTGGTATTAAATGTTATCAAACACTTTTCTCTATATGATCATAGGTTATACAATTAATATTTCGATAGCTTAAATTTAATTATTTTAGAATGCTGAACCAAACTGTAACATTTGGAGTAAACCCCTTTTGACTGTGGTACATAATTCTTTATTCATTGTTGGATTCATTTTACTAACATTTTGAAGATATTTTAAACTCTTTTCATGAAAACTATTGATTTCTATCTTTCTATGTAAATCTTTGGTTTTATTCTTTTATTTATCTTTTTAAATATATGTATTTTTACATTTTTTCTTCATTTTGTGATCTTTGGTTTTATTCTTAAAGCAATAAAAGCCTTAAGGATGAGTGTGTTTCTCTAATTTTATTTTTTTGGAATAGATTCTAGACCCAGCATGACTATAATGATGAACACTTCACTAACACTGGGTACTGATTGTTTGTATCTGTGAAAACTGTTAGGGAGCGTTCTCTCAACTCTTTCTTTTTTCCCTACCCCTTTATACTTAATAAAACACAGTTTAAAGGTACTATCAAACTCTTTGTTGACTACTACACCAAAAATATCTTACTGGTAGAAATTTTTTTTGATGAGAATAATTAAAAACCTAGAGGCCTGAAGAGAAAATGTGTTTGCTTAGTTGAGTTCTCAGAGCCTGCCTCACAAAGGCAGAAGTCACACTTTTTGTTTTTATTAGTTTGCTTTGTCTACATGAACAGTAACTATGTTGATAAACATCTATAAAAAGAATGAAAAAATAGCTCCACAAAAGTCTATGCTTATATAGCTATGAAAGGAATAAGTTTAGAAAGCCTGATAATTTCATTTTGTTATAGTTCCTCCTGTGACCTGCAAAGGAATTGATATCTTGGAATAACAAATGTGGGTATAAGAACCTTTCATTATGGAGAAATTCTTCTATGAATGGTATTCTGCTCACACGTGTTATTGTTAGGACTCACTAGACTCATGTCACTTCAGGCAGGATGCAAGGACAAATACTTAAATTACATTTATTATCCTTCTAATAATGATTTTACCATGTTTTCATAACATGGGATAAAAGTGTGTTATTTGAATTAATTCTCTAAACTACAGAATGAAATAGCTACAGCATTCATTGTTGAAAGAAACGGTTTCACACTTGTTTTTAAAATAACCTTTAAAAAAACTCTCATATACTTGTCTGTCATTTACTTTTTCAAAAATCATTTAGTATTCATCCTTTAACTTTTTCACCTTAAAACAAAAGTCTTGTTCTTTGTTGAAAAGCCTTTCTTCCTTGATAGAAATGTAATTTTAGTTTATCTACAATGACATTTGAATTTGTATGCATTCATTAAACATTCAGCCCGTATAAATAATGCGATCTGTATTTTAACAAAGGAAGCTTTCACGGATGAATAACTTCTTCAGTTGGCATTATGACAGCTACTGAGAAGTGAACATTTCTGCATTTAAAAACTACTGTCTGAAAATATCTTTACCAAAAGAAAGAAACAAACAGGGCAACTTTTTAAAGAGCTGCTTTTAAAATGCTGTTAATAATTTGATAATTTCAAGCATATAACTTTTGCAAAATTTGTAGTATCTCTGGGAGAGTATGTTCATTAAAAGATATGATCTCCTTGGCCATCATTTTTTTACTCTGAAATGATCCTTGTTCTCTGTCTTCTAAGTGATAGTGTGTGAACTTCTGTTTGTATAATAATTCATGCTATACTTATACTGACCTTTTCTCCTGCAGTTTGTTGTTCTGCATGCTTAATCTACTTGTTTTCTTGACCAGTGACCACCACCCACATTTTACGCTAGACCTGGACATTTGTGCCAAAGTCTAGTCATTTGTCACATAAGAGCAGAAATGCATTATTTTGACTGTATTTGTGCACAAGAGGGTACCCACAGAGTACTTTGTAACTTAGTGCATGCTTTTAAAGACTTAAACCTAACGTGCATGTGTGTATACACCTATTTGCTGAATCAATAAGAATAATGTTTGTTGTGTATGCAAAGAGAGAAATCAGGAGAAATAAGTGCAGGAAGTGCTGGAACTGTGTATAGAAAAGGTATATGGGGATGGGGGAATAAATTAAAAGAAGACAGAAGAGTAGGACTACAGAAAACAGCAAGATAAATTCTACTACACATTTGGACCATAAGGAAGGCAAGAACAAGTAAGAAAATATACAGTGATTTAAGAGATGTATTGAATAGTAAGGATATACTAGACATTTAAAAATATTAATACATTTATCATTAGTTTAGTCTAAGTATCTACTGTGCTCTAGGTACTGCTTTGGAGCCTTGAAATACATCACTTAATGAAAGAAGTATAGAACTCCTTCCTTCATATAGCTCCATTTCAGCATATATTTAAGTGGCATGTAATGATTATAATTAATAAGTAAACTAGGGCCTCCCTGGTAGTACAAGCCACTGCAGCACAAGTTCGATCCCTGGCCAGGGAGGTGACCCACATGGGATAGCAGACCTCTCCTGTCTCTCCTGTTGCTCTCCTCAGCCGTGGATTTTAATTGATCTGCCTGTTAGGATACCAACTCTTGTCTCTGGTGAATCCTCTCACCCCTAACCCCTGTACCTCTGGCCTATACTCCAGTTCTTGTATACATAAATAAATAAAATAAATCTTTAAAAAATAAATAAGTAAACTATAAACTACAAGAAAGATGAGAAGTATTGTGAGGAAAATAAAATTGCAAATCAGAGTTAATCGATAGGGATCAAGTGATTTGACAGACTGATCAAGAAGACATCACTGAGAAATGAAGTTTGACTCATGAGGATTGAATGGGAATTAGTTAAGTGTATTCTCGGAAGAAGATCAGTCCATGTGATGGGAATAGTTAAAACAGAGATTCTTGCTCAGGAGAGTTATCTTGAGTTGTTAGAGACACAACAAAGAGCCAGGAGATCTACAGCTCTGAAAGAAAGGAGAACACAGTCAGAGATAATGTTAGATTTTTAAAATTTTTATTTTAATAAATTTATTTTTTTACATAGTTCTTCATTTTGTGCATTTTTTCCATCATGGTTGTAATCCCTGTGGACTTCCCACCACCAATTCACCTGTGTGTCTTCACCATAGTCCCATGTACTCTTCCCACCATGGGGAGTAGAGAACAATTCATAAGCATTGTAAGGCACAGTATTTGGTTTTCACTATGAGTAAGGCAGAAAGCCATGAGAGGGGTGAGAATCAGTAGTTTGTCAGCCGTTTGTTTAAAAAGGCTTAACTTCTTCAGGCCTTATAAAAATATGTGAGACAATATTTTAATAAAAGCTTATTTTAGAGATCAGTAAATCCACTGAAAAGGCTTTTAATTTAAGAGTTTATAGAAAAGTGGCCCAAGAGTCCTTAGAAAAGTGGTTCTGAATGGAAGTAACCTGAGGATGGTTTAGTGTATTAAGGGTATGGTATAGCGGATTGTCATCTGCTGATTTTCCCACAATTTATAGCAGTGATGGGATTGCTAGAATTCTAAGCATCACATGCTTATACAACTCTCTTCAAACAGAACAAAGCGCTTCTCATACTTAATCTTGCTCTCTCACTGTCCGTTTCTGGAAGCAGAATCTTTGACAGAAATCTCCAGCATCTGTCCTACGGTTTTCCTTTGAACAAAACTGGGTCACATATCAAATAGCATACCAATTACTACCTGGCAAGGGGTAATCGGATGGCCATCAATCAAGAGATGTCATCTGGGGTAGAACACAGCACCTTGATATCTAAGTAAAATTAGGTAGTATTTATCAAAAATAAGGAGAAATGACTGATGC
Source organism: Condylura cristata (assembly GCF_000260355.1). Lineage (NCBI taxonomy): Eukaryota > Metazoa > Chordata > Mammalia > Eulipotyphla > Talpidae > Condylura > Condylura cristata. The sequence continues at coordinate 20,281,888 of NW_004567105.1, forward strand.
ATAAACAAGTGATAGCATCTTCCAGAGACGGTGTATTTTATTATCTGTATTTATAGGTGAATAGAGATTTAGAGACTCCTTGTAGCTTTTATAAGATAATACAGCTAGAAAGGGCAGAGCAATTACTGAACCCCATAGTTATAAACTGTTTGCTTTTTTTTTTTTTTTTTTTTGCTAAACCAGATTGACTTCACCATGACTGTGACACACTGCTGTGGGGGATTATTGTAGAGGAACCTTTGCTGAATGGGAAATGCTATTAATTTACAACTGTCACATGAATAGTTTAATACTTGCTGACAAGACAAGCATATTTTTCCTTTGTAAGTAGAGTTCTTATAGGAAACCAAATAAGATTTAGAGGAGGTTCCAGCTCAAGGTGATAACCCAGAAAGATCTAGCTTTCCTCCTCCCTTGGATATACTGAATCTACAGGTACTTGTAAACCAATTTCCACTTGAAAAATTAGACTGAGTGATGGCGGCACATTGATAAAGGAGAAAAAAAGTACACCAGAGTAGGTAGGAGGGACAGGGACACCTTTTTCACCATTCACCTTGCCTCCAACATTGACCTCAATTGGGAAGGAACTTAAAGCTGAGTTTCTCTCTGAGAGGAGGATTTCACCTCCAAATGGGGCACGACAAATGCTAAGACCTACACCTGAGAGATGAGCCTCGAAATATCTGTTTCTGGAAGGCTCATCTCTGGTCAGAGAATGAAAAACTGATACAGGGATGCCAAGCTGTTACTAGACAAAACTCATGTTGCTCATTCTAAGGGTTACTCTCACCTGCACCCATCAAAGTAGGGTAATTAAGCTAGTATGTGCAAAGATTTTTAATTGGTGAGAAATTCAAAGAGCATAGAGAGAGGGGAAAGGATTTCAAATAACAGATTCTCAGTCAAACACTGATATCTCCCACCCCCTTGAGGACAAACTCCCAGGCAAGCAGGGTGGACACAGAGCAGGGCAACTGAGGTCCAACAAGAAGTCTGCCTGGAGAGTGAGTCTAAAGGACATACTGGCAGGAACCACAGGGGGTAGGCATTTCCCAGAGAGTTGAGACAAAAGGAAACTCAAAATGTACCAGACAGTCTCCCGGAGGGCGAAGATAACAGCTGTCACTGTCTCTGAAGAACCTGCCTTACGAAAGGCTCCCACTGCCCAGACCAAGGAGCAGGAAGCCTTCCCAGGACACCTATGCCTACATTCCTAGCAGTTTCTCATGCTCATGGCATGCCGGGAGTTGTAGGCCAACTTGTCTTGGTGGTGGCCTGAATGTGCTGCTTGCTCCCATGGCCATGGGATGCTGTCATGGCCACGCCCTTTGTAACATAATTTCGAAAACCAGTGGCACTTGTGTCCAGAGACCTACAAACTGTAGTAATTGGAGGATTATTTCCAAGGACTTGAGCTCCTAGGACTTGGCTTTCTCAGGCCCCAGCATGGAGGCAGCCAGTTGCGCCCAAACTTAAACTGAAAAAGATTCACCTGCCTTTATTACAGTGTTTACCTGAGGGGAGCCATCGAATTAATACACACATCTCAGAATCTTCTGGAGCCTCTCCGAGGGTGGAGACAGATGGATGCCATCTTTACACTATTTGCTGTGCTCTAGAGCACTTGTATCTTCTGGAGGATAATTTTTACATGTGTCTGGTGCCCTAAAGTTTGTGGCTGCCACTGGGACCTCCCACTTCTCCACTGGCTGAGGAGTTTGAGAAGCTCATGTTCCCAGTCCCATGGGACTGTAACAATTTCTGTCATGCAGAGAGAACTTCAGTACCCCTGTCTGGCACCCTGATTTTTGTGGTTTCAGCCAGAGGATAACATTACTTTACTTTACCCTGGTGGCCAGTGGGACTTATACTTAAGAATCTTTAGCACTATAAAATCAGAAAAGCTTTTTTAAAAAAATTTTTAACAGCTTATTTTTACATCATTTTGTACATTTTTCCCCCCATCTCAATTGTAGGCCCCGCGGGTTTCCCATCACCAAATCACCCTTGTGCCATTACCATAATCCCATGCACCTCCCCACCCCCCCCACCCCCCCTCCCACCCCGGCACAGCAGTGGGCAGTAGACCTTGCAGACCAGTCTTTCTGTAAGGAAAGCCTTCAATTCAACAGGCAGTGAAGGGTGTGGTGGTAATCCCTGCAAGAGACCTGGGCAGTGTGTGCTATCTTCACTCTTTTCCCTCTGCCTCACACCAGAAGTGTCTAATGAAAGGGAGCGTTATACCTATCTAGTGTCCTGGCTTTTACATCTGTTGGCTTACTTTTTGTTTTTGTTTTTGCTGTTGCTACCATGGCACATCTCTTTATTGAGTGGCTCTGAGAGTCAAAGGGACTTATGTTTCTGGATCCACTGGACTGTGACAACTGAGATATGGTTCTTGCAGGCTACTCCTTCTATGCCACTGCACAGCCATCAGACTGAGGCACACCCCACAGCCGTTCTCTGAAGGAGGTCTCTTGGCTCATCCTGGAGCATCAGCCTGAGGAGTCTCTGAAGGAGGTCTCTTGGCTCATCCTGGAGCTTCAGCCTGAGGAGTCGATCTCAGGTTTGCCACAATTTGAGGGGCTTTGAAGAGGGGATGTAGGCTGTGGACACTTCTTTGTCTATTCATTTTGCCTCACTAAGTTCACTGATATCTCCCAGAAAGGAGCTTGTGCATTCTTCTGGAGTCCTGATTTTTGCAACTTCTGTGTCCATGGAATGACTTCAGATTGTATGGCCCTGGTGGCCACTGTGTGTGGGGTTTACACACAGGACTGTGTATATTTGTATGTTTTTATTTTATTTGAAAATTTGTTTTTTTTAATTGTTGCTGAAGTGCTACTATTTTAAGTTGCAGTGGGAGAGTTTGAATTCCAGTCCTCCAGAATCTAGGTGTTGAGAACATCTTCAGGACACTGAGAGGGCACATCACTTCCTCAGCTAATGGGAGCTATTATAATAATTTATTATAAATTATAAATTGTAATAGTCTGCTTGGACAAGTACAAAATTTTAGAGTAGGACAAGCTCCTCTTCTACAAGATCCCACTCCTTAAAGGAATTATGTGTATGAAAACCAACACAGAGTCAAAGAAAATTAAGACAATGAGTTAGAGGTTTATGGGTAAGCAGAATCTCTCACTGTGGTCTATGGGCAAACCATGTAACACACTATAGCTAGTTCAATCAGAAGTGGAATTTAATTAAAATAATTGATCACACAGCCTGTGCATTGTGCATGAGTCCAGGAAATATGTAGTTGTTGGATATCTCTACAGACATTTGCCACTCCTCCCTATGAAATCTGATTGAACGTGGCATTCTCAACTTTCTTCCATACACTCCTAAAGGTGTATCTTGGTTGCAGAGATAAGAACACATTCCTATATCCTATCTGCTAAGACAGATTTTAGGGGGAAGGAATTGCAAAGTATTGGTGTTATTTCTTCTTCCTTTTCAGTATTTGGTAGAATTTATCAGTGAAACAATATGAGTCTGGTGCTTTCTTTTTTTGAAGACTTTTAATTATAATGTGAACTGAACTTTTTTTCAGAGGTAAATGTGAGAACTTCCCCAGTATTATCCCTGGAAAATTCTCATTCTTATTCTAATCCTGCTTTTGGCTGCTGGCACTTCATCACATTTACTGTTAGTTTCTCTATTTTAACCAGTTTCTGACTGCAGTGCCTCCTGGTTAAGGTTAACTGATCTTAATTGTGTCTGACTGATTTTGCCTATATCTCCATATCTGGGGTGATGGTTTACCCTCCAACACATAACAGTTTCAGTGAGTGATTTATTTTCAATTTGGTTAGCTTTATCTTGTTTTAACAAATGGAGTGCGACTTCTGAACTGATTACAAATCAGAACTGAAACCAGAAGCCTGGGAATCCGACCTTAGATTTTTATCTCCAGGAGCCATGACCCAAAAGGTGGAAATGCTAACATTGTAGGAATATGAAAGTATAGGAATAAATATAGATGAGTGTATATTCAACACGGAGGGCTTCCATCAATAAAGCACATGTTAATTAGATCATACAATCAGTAAAAAAGCAGTCAGAGGGCCCTCCCTGGTGGCGCAATGGGTTAAAGCACCGCATTATGAAGCTCTCCTAAGCCACTGCAGCACGAGTTCGATCCCCCGCCAGGGAGCTGACCCACATGGCGTGGCAGACCTCTCTTGACTCACCCGCTGCTCCCCTCAGCAGTGTACTTCCTCGATCTGTCTGTTCTGCTCCCCATTCTGTCTCTGGTGAATCCTCTCATCCTCCACACTTCTGGCCTGTACCCCAGTTCTGTTACCATAGATAAATCTTCAAAAACAGAAAAAGGGAGTCAGAAATGCTGTACAATATTCATTCAGTTTAGCTAGGTCTGCAGAGGCATCATCTGCTTCTTGGGATCAGAATATTTAAAGTCTGTTTTAATTAGGACTCAAAAGGACAGAGATGATCTTTCCATAGTAACTCATTTTTTTCTGAACTTGAATGCTGACTACATGCTTACTGCCTTGATTCTTTGATTGACAAATTTATTTCTTAGTTAAATTTAGAAAGTCTGTTTGTTGGTAGACATATTCTGGGAGGTGTTGTAAGGAGAACATTTCCTTTAATCTGGTTTAATATGTGAGCTTTTGTTTTAATAACAAATGTATAATCTTATTACTTTATTTTGCCTATGTCCAATATAAATGTTGTCTTATTCTAGGTACTGAAAATAGGCAAAATTCCTAAGTTGAAAATATTTTTACCATACTCATACCCACAATTTGGCAGCCTATTTTTGAATATTTTCAAAGAAATAGAGAAACTCAAATAGTTAAAACTGTCTTATATTTGATTAGGAAATTATTCAGAAGCTCTTGATTTAATGAGATTTGAAGGTTGCCTTAAATTTCATTTATTCATGCTCTCCTTGCTACCCCATTATATGTATGAATTTGACCGGAGGGTGGACAGTAAGAGCTTGTTGACTGACTGAAGCATGAATGTTAGTTGTACAAAAAATAGTTGTCTAGTAAGAGGCAAAGGGGTCAAAGTTTTTGCAATATTTTTGACAGTTTTGCTTTAAAAACAAGTTGACCATTTTAACAGAAGCTACAGTAATATTGTTGACGTTTTCCCAGTATGTACAGTATTACTGAATATGTAAATGTAAAAAGCCTGTTTTAATAAGCTCTTTTTAAAAGTTTGAATATGCCCTTTTGATGGGAAGAATAAAAGTAAAAGATAATTAGGTTGAAAGCTATGAAAGAACTCACATTTCCACCCTGGGCTATAGTGAAACATTCTGCTTGAGTTACATAGCTTGATTTATCCAAGAAAATTGCATTTATAGTACTCTTACAGAAAGGCAGTGTAGAAACTAATGTCATGACCTTAAATAAGAATTCCCAATCTAATAAGAGCCTATAGTAATGTAAGAATGCAATTTAGAGGATGCATTTAATAGCACTTATTGAACGTAATATGTAAGAACATTTATATTGAAATATGTTGCTGAAATGTGCTCATGAAAATAGGTAGAAAATGTTGTCATTTAGGCCCTCCCTGGTGGCGCAGCGGGTTAAAGCACAGCACTGAGAATCTGGGGCCGCTTCCTCATGAGTTCGATTCCCGCCTGCCCCGGAGGTGACCACGTGGCGTGGCAGACCTCTCCTGACCCGCCCGCTGCTCCCCTTGGCAGTGTATTTCGTTGATCTGCCTGTTCTGCACTCCGCTCTGTCTCTGGTGAATTCTCTCACCCTCCACATCTCTGGCCTGTATCCCAGTTCTGTATGCACAAATAAAATAAAATCTTTTAAAAAAAAATGTTGTCATTTAAATCACAATATTAATATCAGAAGATATATTAATTTCTGATTTTTCTAGATTTTTACCCCATTGCATAGTCAGTGCTTAAGGATTGAGTTTTATGTAAGGCTTTGAAACCAATTCAAATTTTGGACAACACAGCATTACACTAAATTTGTGGTTAATTCTGCTTTGGCCATGGTATTTGAGTTGCCTGTAATAGGGGTCCCATTCTATCATCTATCAGTCTTTCCAGATTAAAGACCTAACTTGTCTTCTGACACCACAGTTTGCATTTATATTTTCCAGTTCTATAGCAGCTCAGTTGCTATTATAATAAAAATTAAATGACTGGATTCCCACTCACTAATTTTTGTTTCTTCTTTTGCTTGATAATTCTGAACTTCCACTGTCTCATTTTTCTTTGACTCTAGGATTCACTTGTTTGCATTTGGTGGGGAACTGTAATTGAATCTGGTCCCATAATATTTTAAGTGTCTTAATGATAAGAAAATAGAACAATGCATTTTAAAGTGAAAAATAATTTCAATAATTTGATTTGAACTTTTTTAAATTTGACGAGAGAAACTAACAAAATGATAACTCTTGTGATAAAATTTAGAGAAAGCGTGTGCTATGTGTGTGGTTCTTGTGTTTGAATCTAGAAATATCCACCATAAACTCTGTATGTTGATAGACACATTAACTGGTTGTGATTATTATTTCTTTTAAAATATATTTATTTAGGAGTGTGAATTTCTTTGGTGTCTTAGTGGTGAGTATGATGTGGTAACATACATCAGAAGGGTGTGGTCCTTTAAGTCATACACAAAGTTGCAAGATAATGTTACTGCAATAAAATAATCTATAATGAAAGAAAGTATACTATGATTTTAATATTTAATTGTATTCTTATAAGATCATTTGTTTACATTTTTATGACATTCCTTATAGTAATTCAGGAACACGACATGCAAAGACGAAGGAATGGTCTTGGCCTTCTTTTTAATAAAAGGAGACCACGAAAAGAAATGGAATGGCTCTTTATCATCTTAACATGCACTATACCACTAATAACAAGAGATACTTGGATATCCAGCTATCCTGGTAGAACAGAAGAAAAGACAGTCCCTTTTTAGGACAATCTTTTAGAAAAAGTGGCTATTTCTGCTATCATTCCTTCTGGGAAAAAATTGCTCCTAGAACTGGGTTGCAGAGTTAGGTGAGGATTGATGAAAGAGAGACACCAACAGAGCCAGATTGTAGCTGCCATTACTATCGCCATTCTAAAAGAGGCTTCTCTACAGGAGAAGTGATGGGTCATAGAGGCAATGTTACACTAGCCAGACCAAAATAGGAGAGATTTTGAGGATATTTCATTATGGAAAAATAATAATTATGGGGAATAATACCAACAAAAACTAGTAGATGTGGTGGTGGTAGTTGGAAGCATTTCTGGAAATCAAGACTGTAGGGTCTGAGTGTAATTTGAATTTTAATAAAAGTAATGACTGGACATTTGAACTTTAAATCATTTTTGTTCCATCTGATGTTCTTGTTTTAGTCTTAATTCTAGCCTAGAAGTGAATGACAAAGTCTCTTTTAAGTCCACTTGTAACCCTTTACTGCTAATTAACCAAATGATGTTTGATATGTTTACTCTATCAAAAAAAAGTTTCAGGGGATTTTAAAATTCTTGTTAGTGACATTTAAGGAAATTCTTCACACTGCTATTTGATTCATTCTTACATGTGAGGTTTTGGTGTGACTTTGGTTCTAAAAAATACTAGGCTGAAATCCATTTGAATCTTCTATGTTTCCTCTCTGTCATTTTAGTCACTTGGTGATCCATATTACTTTTGGGAACTTCTTTTTACTCTTTTTTTTTTTTAATGAAGGTCCATATTGCTGTTATTTTTGTTTTTATTTTTATGTCCTGTGTTGTTCTATACTTCTTAATACCAAGAGATGGAATTTCATGACTTTATTTACTCAGCAAGTATTAATGACTTGCTATGACCTTGTTCTCATTCTCCTAGCACTTTATATAGCACAGAATACATACACAGAAGGCACTTAATACATGTTGGCAAAAAGTAGCAAAAGGGAGTGTTTTCAATTTCATTTTCTTGGAATGGCTTCCCTCCATATGTCTTACCACCGAGAAAGGGAAACTGAAAAAGTGGTGTCTCTTGTGTTTGTGTGTGTTGGTGTCCCCTAGTTAATAAAACAACCCAGGTCTTGAAAATATAAATTCAACGCACATCTTATTTTTAAGATAAAAATATTTGTTCATGTGAGATAAAACTCATAAGTGATTTACAGAGAGCTGGCCTATTAATTGTTTTGTGACAGGTGCAGGATATTTTTATTCCATGGAGATCCTAAAGTGACCTGACAAAAATTGCTGATGAAGCTTAGGACATTTGAAGTGAATTAAAATGCATCTAATTTCTATCACTTTAGTGTCCTGTGGCTCATTGGATGCACTTCTCACAAATACACTGTTGACATTTCAGGAATATTCTGTTGTCCACAGAGAAATATGTTATTGCAACACAAACAATCACTAATATTATGAGGGGAGATAAAAGAAAGGGCTATAGAAAGACAAAATAGAATTTTTATTTTACTTATTTTAATTTAAATATATTTAGTTATTTTTCCATCATTTGTCATTTTGTGCATTTTTGGGCTGTAATCCCCATGGACTCTCCACCACCAGTTCACCCATGTGCCATCACCATAATCCCATGTGCTCTTCCCACCCCAGTTTTGATCCTATTCCCTCTCCACCCCCATAGAGTGTCTCTGGTTTACAGTTGGTCATTGTTTTTGTTTTTACTTTATTATAATTGCTTTTTATTTTTCTGATTCCTTATGCTCCTGCTCTGAGTGAAACCATCTGGTATTTTTCTTTTACTTTCTGGGTTATTTCACTAAACATGATCCTTTCCAGCCACCCATGTTGTTGCAAAAGGCATGAGTTTATCTATTTGATTGCTGAGTAATATCCCATCTTCTTCCAGTCATCTATTTTTGGGCATGTGGGTTGACTATACATCTTCCTGTTGTAAATAGAGCAACTATAATCATAGGTATGCAGGTGTTCTTTTGAATTAATGTTTTTGTGTCCTTTGCGTAGATACTTAGGAGTGGGATTGCTGAGCCATTGGAATCTCCACAAAATAGGATTTGTAAACCTTTGCATATTTGTCACCACTTTTGAGTCTCCCACATTTAACTGAAGTCCCTTCTAGGCTTGCTACAATTTTAATTTCTTTGGTAAAGTATCCAATTGAACATTTTTGGATTGAAATAAAATCCTTGGTCAATTATATGTCTATATATGCGTATGAATGGCTAAGTCTATATCTACATCTAAGTCTATCTCTGTGTCTAAGTCTATATATCTGTGTCTTTTTCTGTCTTTAGGTTGTGAATCCCTTGAAGATAGGGAGTTGTATCTTTTTGATCTCTGAATTTGTGACATTAATACTGTTCCTTTTAAGTAGTAAAGTTTCACTGACTGCAGTAATTAATTCAGTATTTCCTTGTTGCCCTTTTCACTCCAAGCTTTATAGTCTATAGTCTGTATAAACATGAAGCACTTTACTGATGCTTTATGTAAACTTTTTTTCTAGGACAAATAAATAACAATGTAGAATATGTGTTGACCTATTGTACTTAAGCACAACACAATTAAACACAAGTTGAATTAAGAAATTATGCTTGTTGGCCCTCCCTGGTGGCGCAGTGGGTTAAAGCACTGCACTGAGAAGCTAAAGCCACTTCTGCATGAGTTCAATTCCCGCCTGCCCCGGAGATGACCACATGGCATGGCAGACCTCTCCTGACCTGCCCGCTGCTCCCCTCAGCAGTGCCTGTTCTGCTCCCCACTCTGTCTCTGGTGAAGCCTCTCGCTGCTCCTGAGCCTTTGGCCTGTACCCCAGTTCTGTATGCACAAATAAATAAATCTTTAAAAAAAAAAAAGAAATTATGGTTGTATGAAACTTTAAACATTATATTTCTTTATATATATATAGGTATATATTTCCAAAGGGGAAAAATATATCTAAGTAAAGGGAAAAAATATAATGAAATATAATGGTTGAAAGGATTCACAGAAAAAAACTCAAGCACTGGAAGCCACATTGTGTGGGGATATATTAGAAGACTGTTTGAAACAGCTTTAAAGAATGAATATTAGTGGGCCAGCCTGATGGAGCAGGAGCTAAAGTCTCAGCATTATCAAACTATCACCAACAACTGCAACAAGAGTTCAATTCTCAGACAAGGAGCTTACCACATGGTGCAGCAGACCTCTCCTGACTCACCCTATAATCCCATCAGCAGTGTATTTCAGTAGATCCGCCTGTCTGCTCCCCACTCTGTCTCTGGTGAGTCCCCTCTCACCTCCCTGCACCTCTGGCCTACACCCCAGTTGTTGCATGCATAAATAAATATAAATAAATTTAAAAGAAGGAAAATAAGGTTCTCCCTGGTGGTGCAGCTGGTTAAAGCACAGCACTAAGACACTAAAGCCACTTCAGCATGAGTTGATCCCCGCCCCGGAGGTGATCCACATGGCGCGGCAGACCTCTCCTTATCCGCCTGCTGTACCCCTCAGCAGTGTACTTCATCAGTCTGCCTGTTCTGCTCCCCACTACATCTCTGGTGAATCCTCTCACCACCCCTGCACCTTTGGCCTATACCCCAGTTTTGTGTACATAAATAAATAAATGTTTAAAAAAAAAGAAAGAAAAAATCTATTTCCTCTGAAAATGAAGAAAGATATGATATTCCGCTGAAAACTACCTATGATGGTATCAATTAAAGGATTCAGCTTAAATTAATTATGTAAGATATTTATGTTAGGGACAGATAGTGTATATAGGAAAAAAATAATCTGCTACAGAAAAAAAGTGTTGTAAAAGTAGGAGTCTAGACCCTCCGTGGTGGCGCAGCGGGTTAAAGCACAGCACTGAGAATCTAGAGCCGCTTCCGCATGAGTTCGATTCCCGGCCTGCCCTGGAGGTGACCACATGGTGTGGCAGACCTCTCCTGGCCCGCCCGCTGCTCCCTTCAGCAATGTACTTCGTTGATCTGCCTGTTCTGTTCCCCACTCTGTCTCTGGTGAAGCCTCTCACCGCCCCTGAGCCTCTGGCCTGTACCCCAGTTCTATATGCACAAATAAATCTTTAAAAAAAAAAAAGTAGGAGTCTATATTACAGAGAAGGCAAGTAAACTCTTGCTTTGTTAGAGAGTAACAAAATGATTTTTGATTCAACAGGCAAATCTCATTGTTAAGCTTTCAACAGGATACAGTGCATATGGTTTTCCCACTACTTAAAATAACTTTATCTCATGTTTATTTCCCATCAAATCCTACTCCTTAACACTTAGCTGCTCTACCACTCCTTGAGCAAACCTTTCCTTGATCTTGCCCACACCTACCATAAACTGAATTAAGTATCCTGCTTTATCATCCTATTGTATTGCTGGTTTTTCTTCTTATATCTATTATAAGATGTCTTCCAGTCTCTATTGGTTTTCTATTGCTGCTGTAACACATTATCACAAAGTTAATGACTTGACACAAATATAGTCTAATAGTCCTGGAGGCCAGAGGTTTGAAATCGGTTACAGGAGGCTAAAATCAAAGTGTTGAGAGGATCCTATTTTGTTGAGGCAGTAGGGGAATCTCTTTCCTTTCTGTTTCAGCATTCAGACACTGCCTGCATCTTTGCTTCTGGTTGTTTATCTTCTGAAGTAGCCAATGCTGGCCAGTCTTTCTCTCATTTCATTGCTCTATCATGGGCTCTCTAAATCTCTCTCTAGCTCTGGTGCTTGCATCTGACTCAGACAACTCAGCAAAATCTCCCCATTTTAGAAAAAACTGATTATCTAATTTTATCTGTCAGCTTAATTTCCCTTGTAGTGTAGCATCTCATATTCATAAATTCGGAGGATTAGCCTGTAGGCCTCTTTAGGAGGCCATTTTTCTGCCTAACACAGAATCATAAATATTATTTAACTTGCATATATATACATATACACACAAACAGTTCATGTTTCTATCACTTCATAAATGCTCAAAACATAATTTTTTACAAAAATTAATATGTATATAATCATTAAGTTTTCAGAGAATTATGCAAACTTAGGATTAAAAACAATCTAAAAGTTTAGTCTTTTCACATTTATTGGTCTATAGTCAGGTTTTAAAAAGTTTACGAATTATGTATTTGCTATAAATACTATTTCCTTTGTTTATAAAACTCCCATTCTTCCTCTGTTGCATAAAATATTATTGCTTAACTTTTGGAAAAACCTTTGGGTTTTTTTGCTTTTTTAAAATATTCTTTAAATATCTTCATGAACAAGAAGTATTTTTGAATATCTTAAGAAAGCTGTGCAGTTTTTGAACATTCATTGAAAATATACTGTTCTAAAGTCTGACTTCTTAAAACAGCATAAATTTTATTTTACACTTTCTTTTTGTTTCTTAATAATATATAAGTAAAAATTTGCCATGTTTGAGTCTAGAAATTTTATCTCTTAACTCCTATTTTTTAAATAGGAAACCTAGTGATTCTTTCACAGTGGTTGGAAGTTTAATTTGGGCAGATGTTCAAAATTTAGTCAGAAGGTCACCACAAAATAAAAATTAAAGGAATTATTGTCCATGGTCAATTTATAAAATGCACTCTTTTTATTAATATATATGATATTATGCAATAAGGTAGTATTCTTAGCTTTGTGTAAATTTGCACTCACCAGAAGTTACTGCTTAGCTGTGTAGCCTTTCATAATTACCCTTTGATTTGTGAAGTGCCATATTGGAAAATCTAATTGCAGTGTGAGTGTATAGATTAATGTAATTCAACATCATAAGAGTGTTGCTTTTCAAAAATACTTTCTACACAATGTTGTAATACTATATTAGCAATGCTAGTGTATTGATTGTAATAATGCCTGCAATAAGGTTCTGCAGAAGTAAATTTAAAAGAGGACATAAAATTTAAGGGAACTTAATACTGTTTACAAAATCATGGGATTCTTATATTGGCAAAATCAGTCAATTATGAAAGAGCTGGATGACTAGTCAGTCATTGGATAATTTCTGGGATTTTTCCTATCTTGTCTAGTTCAAAGTAACTTGAAATGATATTAGATTTGGCTTAATATAGACTAGGGTTTTCCCTTTCATGTTCTAACATCTATAAAAAGCTGTCTCTTTATATTTGTGTGATAGGATTTTTTTTTTTTTGTAAGCAATTTTTTCTTTTTTGTAGATCCAGGTTACTGCCATCAAATTGTTCCTTTTAAGCACAAAATAAGCAAAGTTCTAAGTATATTTTAAAAATTAGCAGACATGATCTAGAACTCTCATCTCTATAATATTCCTAGTTCTAGTACACATCAATTACAGATCAGGGACAAAACTGTAGATTTCTTGATCACAGATATCACAAAGAAACAGGGAGACAGAAAAACATGAGTGTGAAACTCAGGGAAAGTTATTGAAGTTGGAGCTTCAATTTTGTAAACCATAATCTTTTACATATGTTGCAAATTGTAAATTGAAATACATACATATATGTATGCACACACATGTATACACACAGATATGCGTATGTAAGTACACACATTAGCTTTCTTGTAGTATTAAGTGAAATAAAAAATACTTAGTACTGTTCTAGTACCTACTAGTGGTCCTTATATATCTGTTGTACTTCTCTGGAATGATTAAAAAGTGCTACAGTGGTGCTTTTGAAGCACAGAAGCAAAGGCGAGTCTATGAGCGGAAGTCAAATATTAAAATAACATTTGTCAAAGGCAAAGTGCATGCAAATATTCATTAATGTTTTCACTGGTTCACTCAAAGTTAGGAAAATAATATCTTGGAGACAAAGGTTAATGGTAATGGTATAATCCTTAAATATTTTATCCCATTATGCTTACACAAAGGAATTTTGTGATAATTAATGACTATTCCACCATCAGTCATCCAGAAGATATTTTTTTTTCTTATTATTTTTGGCATGATTAAGATGATGGTTTTATAGAATATCTTTTTGAATGAATTATTTAGTCCCTTTATGTCCTTAATTTTAACTGTAAAATAGTTTATTTCTGTGATACCTTTGTGTTTAGTAGAAAGGGAGCATGTGGTCAATTTTTGATTGACTATATAGACCTTGTCACAGATTACTTTCATTTTATAGTTCAATTAAATCTTTGGGTATGTGCCAAGTCAGGCATAGCTTAATGATAAAAATAATGCTGGATAAAAGTCACATGCCCTATGATCAAAGCACAGCTTGGGTATCAGTTATCTTATTAATAACTCCTATTCATTGAGCACCTACTATGAGTAAGACACTATACTAACTGGTTGATAGATATGATCTTATTTAATATTCACAGCAGAGTTGCCAAATGTTTAATGTGACACTGATAACAGCTGAAGATGGAATCTCAGTGATTCAAGTGACTTTTTAAAAACATGATGAAAAAGATGTCAAAGTTGAGTTAACAATGCTGGATTCTGAGTAGAGGCTATTCTACTGTGTTCTACCTGTTGTTGTTCTAAACCCTTCATTATTTGGGAATGAGTGGCCAAGATTTTAAGATGGTTTTATGCCATCAAAAGTGATTCTGTTTACCAAAACATCCTTCTCATCATAGCTCTGAGTTAGGTTAGCCACAAGAGAAACTGCGCAAAATTTGGAAGACAGAACCAAAACAAAATTCGGGAGGCAGAACTCTGAAGGTCAGTGTTGAACTCTGAGTCTTGCCAAAATACCTGTGTGATAAGCAGGTTTACCTTAGTGCTGTGGGACAATCACCTTCCAGCAATTTCTGTGAGTTCTGAGCCATGTAAGGGAGCTGTTCTATAGTGAAGACACCAGTTCTGTCTGCACACCTCCCAGATCCACAAAGTTAGGGTAGTGAAAGGCAGATAGAGTTCCTGCTTGCCCTTGTGATTTGCAGTTTTTCTTGAGGGTGCCAGATTTTTCTGACTTTCATCTTGTTCATGTCACTTCAATTTTCTCTTCTGGGCTTCTACCCTATGGTGATTTCAGGATCACTTTCAGATGGGAAGAAGTCCATAAAATTCTTCACAGCTCCCACAAATTGGTCAAAGTAGAATCTTCATGATAAATCACACCTGTGTTTCTGCCTCCCTAATGGAACCATGGTCATGGTAAACAGACTATATGTGAAAAATTCTGACAATATATCTTTAAAAAAAATTTTATTTATTTATATATTTACCTTGTTGTTCATTTTAAAACAATGTTTACTCCCCCCCCCACCACCTCAGGTGTAGATCCCATAGAATTCCCCCCCCCACCCTAGTTCGCCAATGCACCATCACCACCCTCTGACAATATAGCTTTAAGCAAATTATATCTAGCTTTGTTAAATTACAATCTAAATAAAGTTAGTTTTCCCTTGCTTAAAAGTGAGCGATTTTAAAAGCTAAGATAATCTTTCTTAAGCTCATTCTATTGAATAACTGCATCTAATATATTGGACTCACAATATGATTCACTTACTGAAATTTATAGTCTTGTAGTCAGAATATCAGTTTGCAGTATTCACTGGCTTTGACTATGAATCTCATGTAAGTCATCGAAAGTAATTTGCATAGGATCAATTCTAATCTTTGCTATTGAGTGTTTTGTGCTTTGTATTAATTAAGGTGATTGGCTTGTAATTACTTGTCCCTGTTCAGTTCTGCATTACCAACAATTACCCTGTCATTAGCATTATAAGAAATGTATTAAATCTGCATCTAAATTTACTTTTAACATATTTAAAATGCATATGGTTGGTCAATATGTCTTCTTTTTTTTCTGTTCAGATTACAAGGAAGTAGCTTAGTTTCATATCTAATTTGAGATTTTTGATTTTCCATGTATGTGGATCTGTGCAATGTT
The DNA here is from genome assembly GCF_000260355.1 of Condylura cristata. Taxonomy (NCBI): domain Eukaryota; kingdom Metazoa; phylum Chordata; class Mammalia; order Eulipotyphla; family Talpidae; genus Condylura; species Condylura cristata. The sequence continues at coordinate 20,297,643 of NW_004567105.1, forward strand.
ATGTAACCGACCTCATCAAACTCCCCTACAATTTTAAAAGAGATACAACATAGAAAACTGAAATGCACTAATATGTGCTTTCATTGCCCCAAATTTTACCCTTTGCTCATATTTCAGACATTCCGACATTTGTGAAGAGATGTAACCCTGGTAATAGAGACCATTTACCTGGTAATAAGGAGAAATTGCAAAGAAGTCAGATTTATAACAACTTCACTTGTGTTTTCACTGTTTAAAACTCTTCTCTGTATAAGGACAAGTACTTTACCTCAGACCCCACAAAACTATTTGAAAGTAGCCAATTCAGAAGGCGTATAAGAAACTGAGCTAATCCTATGTCACTGGCCATGCATAATGGCCTCTTAGACAACTACCCCTTGCTTTCATCCTCCCCTGGTACACCTGGCACAACCTCCTGTTTGGCCCTATATCTTTTGGCTTTGGGAAGCAACATTGTGCCCTAATGTTTTAGTACAAATTATAATTCTTATCAAAATAGTTAAAGACAAGAAATGACAGCCAGACAGCCAAGGTATAAAGCTGAATAGAAGTCAGATTTTTTTTTTTTAAGATTTATTTTATGTAGGCAGCTGGGGTACAGGCCAGAGGTACAGGAGCAGTGAGAGGATTCATCAGAGACAGAGTGGGGAGCAGAACAGGCGAATTGACAAAGTACGCTGGTGAGGGGAGCAGCGGGCAGGACAGAAGGGGTATGCTGTGCCATGTGGGTCACCTCTCTGGTGGGGATCGAACTTGCCCTAAAGTGGCTGCAATTAGCTTCAAAGTGCTGTGCTCTGACCCATTGTGCCACCAGGGAGGACCCTAGAATTCAGATTTTGAGTCACAAAAGTTTGCATCCTTTAAAATTATATCTTTTGAAAATAAATCTATGTAATAGGTGACTCTTCCTTTCAAATTAAAATTATTACTTGAAAAATTTAGAAAGCATTCTTTCAAAATCAGTGTAATATACTTAACTTGAAAATACTATATGCTGTATGTAATGCTTGTTGGCACACATTTTTCCCATGAATGCTTATAATGCAAATGGGACCCTTAAGGAAAAAGGTGTAGTATTTGATAAAAAGACTTGGTAGAGATACATTTTTGATACCAAAGATCCATTTTCTAGTATGAAAATGAAGCAATATGGAAAAAGGCAGCTTTGGATTAAACCACAATCTACCCTAAAAAAGTAAATTTAGAGTGGCAGATAAACTGGAAAGTTTTCAGGCTTTTGTTCACTATAATTTAGCATAGAGACTAGAACAATGGGAGGGAGCAGAAGAGTCTATGGTGGTGATTAGTTCTTTTGCCCATTTTTGAAGCAATGCCTGAAGGAGGAATCTTGCACCTCCATTATGGAAGCAAAGTTCTAAACCCATATAACTTTACACACACACACACACACACACATTAAAAAATAGTAAGATATGGGCCCTCCCTGGTGGTGCAGCAGGTTAAAGCACAAAAGCACAGCACTAAGAAGCTAAAGCCACTTCAGCATTTGTTTGATCCCCTGCCCCGGAGGTGATCCACATGGCCGCAGCAGACCTCTCCTGACCCGCCCACTGCTCCCCTCAGCAGTGTACTTCATCAGTCAGCCTGTTCTGTTCCCCACTCTGTCTCTGGTGAATCCTGTCTCTGCACCTCTGGCCTGTACACCCCAATCCTGTATTCATAAATAAATAAATCTTTAAAAAAAATATTAAGATACACTAAAAAGCAAGGTGACTTTGGTTATCTCACATTGAGATGTGCCACTGTTGTTATACTTTAAATGAGAAAATGTCCAATATCCCACACTCATGAGATACAGTTTTACTATACAGCCATGTGCGTATACTGTTCTTAGCCACTATACTGTGAATTTGAGCCAATGAAATATGCCATTTGAACTTCTTGGCATGGGGCGGGCAGTCTGAGCAATGGCAACAGCCACTGCTGTTAAATTAAGAAAAGCTAATAAATGACTTTAAATACAATTAATGTCAGTTTCTTCATATGTAAAATGAAATATGAAACCAGAAATATTGACTGACTTATCAAAGGAGATAAATTTTTTGAAAGCTTTTAAGAAATTTTAATATTTTAGAAAATTATTTCTTAATAATTGTCAACTTAATGAAATTACCTTTTTTTTTTTTAAAGATTTATTTATTTATACATACAGAACTAGGGTACAGGCCAGTGGTGTGGAGGGTAAGAGGATTCACCAGAGACAGTGGGGAGCAGAACAGGCAGATCTACTGAAACACACTGTTGAGGGGAGCAGGGGCGATATGGGGAGGCCTGTCATACCATATGGGTCACCTCCCTGGTGGGGATCAAACTCATGCTGCAGTGACTGCAGATTGCTTTGTAGTGCTGTGCCTAAGCCGTTGTGCCACCATGGAGGCCCAGAGACAGAGTGGGGAGCAGAACAGGCTGATGAAGTACACTGCTGAGGGGAACAGTAGGCAACTTAGGAGAGGTCTGCCACGCCATGTGGATCTCCTCCGAGGCTGGGGATCCAACTCACACTGCAGTGGCTGCGGCTTGCTTGCAGTGCTGTATCCTTACCTGTTGCGCTCCATGGAGGGTCCAATTGTCTTTTCTGATTGAGTCGACTAAATCAAACATTCCACTGGTGTTAATTATACAGTTTAATTAATTGTTGCAATGAAAACCAGCAAATAATAGCATATGCAAATTCTGCTGGGAATTTGTGAATATATCACTTTACCAGTCTGAAACATTTGCTGATCTGAAACCAGGTGTTTGATTCCTAGGCTTGTGAACCAGTGAGGAAAACAGTTTGAGGATATGTATCCTTTGTCTCACTAACAGATTATGTGGTTCTTTCTTTCTTTCTTTTAAAGATTTATTTATTTTGCATACAGAACTGGGTTTTGGCCAGAGGGTCAGGGGCAGGTGAGAGGATTCACTAGAGACAGAGTGGGGAGAACAGGCAGATCAACCAAGTACACTGCTGAGGGGTGCAGTGGGTGTGTCAGGAAAGTCTGCCACGCCATGTGGATCACCTCCGGGGTGGGGATCAAACTCATGCTAAAGTGGCTTTAGCTTCTTAGTGCTGTGCTTTAATTCACTGAGCCACCAGGGAGAGCAGGTTATTTCTTTTTAACAAGTACTGGTGTTTACTCTTTACCACCATCATTTCATAGATACAAAACAATTTGAGCATTTTTTCCTCCCTTAAATGGAATATAAACTTAATTCAATTAAAGGAGACAAGATAGTACAGTACACTTAAGAAAGAAAGATGAAAAGAGTAGACTATTATGACTCAGAGAGAATGGCTGATTTTAAGAGAATCTGTCACGAAACAAGACTCAGAGTTTTGTAGCACAGAAGAACAGGTATCAGAAAAGAGAAAAGCTTCCTACTGTTACAGTGACAAAGGGATCTTTAAAAGATAAGGAGCAAAGAGAGTGAGGCATGAATTGATTTTAGCAGCTTATAACCCAGTTCCTAACTGTGATTGGCAAGACAATTTAGATCTTAGATAGATATGATCCCAGAGACCCAATGTAGTTGTAAGAGTTTGATTATATAGTTCTTTTGGTTAAATTAGGTAACGTTCTTCACCTCATTTCTTCTAAAAACATTTTCAAAATAGATTTAACTGAATAGCCTGTTCTCCTGCAATCTATGAAATTTCATTTTATTCAGGTTATACATAACTAATATATAATTGTCAGAGATAATCAGATATTTCATCATTATTTGGAGTCGGTATCTTGCAGTATTAGAAGGAGTACTAAAATGGAAATCAGGATCTATTCTCAACTATTAATTGGTTGGTTTTATGTGAGTTATTTGATCTTGGGGCCTCCCTGGTGGTTTAGGGTTCAATCTCAGTGGTGTCACCTCTGCAGCCTGAATTTAATCCCTGACCCACATGGCCCAGCAGACCTCTCCTGTCTTTCCCATTGCTCTTCTTAGCAGTATATTTCAGTAAGTTCACCTGCTTCTCTCCCTGTCTTTGGTGAATCTCCTCACTCCTTGAACATCTGGTCTATACCACAGTTCTTCTATGCAAAAATAAATTAAAAAATTTAAAAAAGTTATGTGATCTTTACAAACATAAATTAACAATATATGCTAATATGCTTCATTTTATAAAATTTCTGTAATTTTTAATTTAAATTAATTGAGTGAAATTAACACACGAAAATTTGGACTTGATTTTTACAGTTCTATCTGTAAAGTCCAAAATGATTCATTCATTTAATGAATGCTTGTGGTTTGCTTCTTCACTATACAGTCTGAAAAGTTTTATTTGCATATTTCATTTGTGTATTAGCCCTAGACTGGTCAATTGGCTTTCCTTAGCACTCATTGAGATGATTTAATCAGAACATTTGCTGTAAATTTTTACTGTATTTCTTTATATTTCTCTATGAATTATAGGCTCATGTTTATAGACTCACATCCAAGATGATTTAGGAAGATGAGCTATGTATCTTGGGAACACTTATACCTTTTTTGCCTTGGTTCCATTTAGAGCTTGGTCTTTTAAGATTTTTAAAAAATTTATATAGAGAGAGAATTTTAAATATATATACATAGAAGCTAAAGCACATATATATGTATCTATGTTTGCAAAATGAACTGCATATTCATTAATATTATGTGTATAGTTCCTTTTCAAAAATATTTTTCCAATTTTCCAATTTTTATCTTTAAACTGTGAGTATAATATTCTGTTATTAAAGAAAACATTTTCGTTGAGGTATAACTGACATAAAATCATACATGTAATGCATACAATTTTCCCAGTTTTAAAATTTTTGTACATATGCCTATGAAAACACTACCAAATTCAAGACAATATCTTTATTTTATATATAAATATTCAGAGGCAAACATATTATTTTTCTAAAATCTATAGGTTATTATGGACAGAACTAAGTAAATTTATTTATAGAAACTAATCTTAATGTTTTAATACAGTATTTTATTTTATTTTAAGATTTATTTTTATTTACTTATGTGTACAGAACTGGGCCAGAGGTGCAGGGGCTGTGAGAGGATTCACCAGAGACAAAGTGGAGAGCAGGCCAGGCAGACTAACGAAGTACACGACTGAGGTTAGGAGAGGTCTGCCGCGCCATGTGGCACATCAGGGGCGGGCAGGGATTGAACTCATGCTGAAGTGGCTTTAGCTTCTTAGTGCTGTGCTTTAACCTGTTCTGCCACCAGGGAGGGCCTAAAGTATTTTTTTTTAAAGATTTATTTTATTTATTCATACGTAACTGGGTTACAGGCCAGATATGCGGAGGATGAGAGGATTCACCAGAGACAGAGTGGGGAGCAGAACAGGCAGTACACTGCGGAGGGGAGCAGCGGGCAGGTCAGGAGAGGTCTGCAACGTCATGTGGATCTCCTCCCCAGCAGGCGGGAATCGAACTCATGCTTAAGCTTCTTAGTGCTGTGCTTTAACCCGCTGTGCCACCAGGGAGGGCCCTAAAGTATTTTATTTTTAAATAAATCCTTTTATATCGTAGATTTGAATGGTTACAGAAATAACTGCCAGCAAGAACATTAATTTTGTTTAATTATAACAGCATATATTTTATTTTGATTATATAAATAGATCAGGGATGAAACAGCTTATCTATTAGATATTGTTGTATAATGAGCCAATGTAAGATTCAGTGGCTTTAAACAACACCCACTTATTTAATCATAATTGTATGGTTCTGGCAGTTTTGTCTGGACTTAGTGAAGTCGTGTTTTTTTTTTTTTTGGTTTTGTCTGAGCTTATTCATGCATCTCTGCTTGGTTAGCTGCCAGATTGACTGGAGACTGGCAGATCTAAAATGGCCTGACCTGGTATGATTTGAATATGTTTCATGTATTTGAATATCTTCTTAGGCTTATTCACGTGTAGGTCAGAGTAAACTACTTTCTGTGACTTAAACCAAGAGGAGTTTATTTCTGTCTCATTTAAGATTTCAATTCTGGGCTTAGGAGACAGCCTTCAATATGATGGATTGTCCTGAGTCTCACTCACTAAAGCTTCAATTCCTTGATTATGTCTTTTGTATCTAAGCAACAAATAGAAAAGTAGAGAGATTAGGGTGGAATATGTCACCTGGTGGGAAGACATGAATGTGGGATAACCCTTTAAAAACTCTGTAATTCTGGTGAAGGGATAAGAACATATATCCCCAAGATGATCAGTCAGTACATTCAGGGTGTCCCGTGAAGGCTATGTGGCCATTATAGAAATTAGATATAATTGTTATGTTTGTCATTATTTCATTAAGTAGGTTTATAGAAAAGTATCATGGTTCATGACACCGAGTGTACAATGCTTTAGCTGATTAGCCCTTTAGCTTTTCCTGTCTTATTTTTAAATTTAAAGCTTTTTTCTTGTTTTTTTTTTTCCCATATTTTCATGATTTATTTTTTTGGTTTCTTTCCTTTTTTTTTTTTTTTCTGAATTGAGGTAACATTGGTTTTTAACACTGTCTAAGATTCAGAGGTAGAGACCCACTCCTCACATGTATGTTACACCTTACTTAGCTTCAAGACACCTGTAATTTTACACCATAGTTCATTAGACAACCTCTCTAATTTGCCCTCCATTTCCTTCTGTCATTTTTAGTAGCCTCAAATTTAGTTTTGAGATTACTGCTAGAATTTATCTAGATTTCTAGAGTTTATTTTTTGCGTTGGCTTTGGCTAACCTTTTGTTTTATCTATATTACACACATGAATGGAATCATCTGGTATTTTTCTTTCATCTTCCAAACTTGTTTTTCTTATCATAATCCCTCCAATTCCCTTCATGTTGCAAATGGCAAGAGTCTATCCTTTTTATAGCTGGATAATATTCCATACATACCACATCTTAATCTATTTGTCTGTCTTGAGGACTTGCCTGTCTTGAGGTGGTAAATGGTACTGCAGTGAACATAAGAGTGCATACATCTTTTTGAATTAGTGCTTTTTTTATTCTTCAGATAGTTACTTAGAATGGAAATACTAGACAGCATGCTAGATTTTTGTTAATGTTTTGAGAAACCTCCATATTACCTTCCATAGAGGCTGAAACAATATACAGTCTCGCTAACAGTGTGTAAGTGTTCCTTTCCTGCACATCCTTGTCAGCACTTTGGGGACATTCTTACAGTGATGAAATGGTATTACAATGTGGTTTTAATTTGAATTTCTCTCAGGGCAGTTGAGGATGAGCACTTTTATTTTTCATGTACCTGTTGGACATTGGTAAGACTTCTTTGGAGAAGTGTCTATTTAGTTCTTATGCCATTTTTTTTATTAGACTTTATATATAACAATAGCTTATTCAGTGTTTTAAAATATCATTTATGCTAGTTGTGTCTTTTATCATTTTGAATATACTCATGCTGTTGAATATGTTATTTTTCATTTTGATTCTTTATGGCCAAAAATTCCTTTTCTCTTCCATTTCTTCCAATAACTTAAATCTCAGTTGCTGTCTGGGCTTATGAATTAAATCCACTGAGGTTTTGCAAAGGTTTTTTTGCTCTTTAAACATTTGGGGACTTATTCATTGATGCACTATGTTGTGAACTGACAGGCTATTTGTTGCAATCTTCGTTTGTCTGTCAATGACTTAAATTCTTTATATAAGGGGATGAGTAAATTGAGACTTGTGAAACATTTTGATTATTTTGCCTTTTATACCTCCATTTATGAAGAAAAAATTTTTTAAAAATATTTATTTGTGCCTACAGAATTGGGGTACAGGCTAGAAGTTCAGGGGTGGTGAGAGAATTCACTAGATGGGGAGCAGAACAGGCAGATCATCGAAGTACACTGCTGAGGAGAGCAGCGGTTTGGTCAGGAGAGGCTTGCCAAGCCATGTGGATCACCTCTGGGGCAGGTGGGGATTGAACTCATGCACAAGTGGCTTTAGTTTCTTAGTGCTGTGCTTTAACCCGCCACATGAAGAAAATTTTTAGTGTACTTTTCATTTTAGTTGTAAGATATTTTGATGAAAAACCATAGTACTCTATAAGTATGAAAGAAGAATATTTCACCAGTGAAGAAGTCAGCATTTTCTATAAATTGTTGTGCCTTACTTTCCAAAGGTCTTGTGAACCGCTCTCTTTCTCTCCTTTTTTTATTTCTTTCATCAGTGATGAAATGACAACTCCAGGGAGTAAACAGTAAAATGAGAATTAGAGAAACCAAGCCAGTTTCCTTATGAAATTACATGACATATGCTCAACATTTAGGTCAAAAAATATGATTTAAAAAAAAAAACTGAAAAGAAAAATGCAAATGATTTCTCAAAAAAAATAAATGACTACGGGCCCTCCCTGGTGGCGCAGCGGGTTAAAGCGCAGCACTAAGAAGCTTAGGCCACTTCCGCATGAGTTCAATCCCCGCCTGCCCCGGAGGTGACCACATGGCGCGGCGGACCTCTCCTGACCCGCCCGCTGCTCCCCTCAGCAGTGTACTTCGTCGATCTGCCTGTTTTGCACCCCACTCTGTCTCTGGTGAATCCTCTCACCCTCTGTATCTCTGGCCTGTACCCCAATTCTGTATAAATAAATAAATCTTTAAAAAAAAATAAATGACTAAATAGAAAACATGCATTTCTGGAATTCTTTCTATTTGAGCTAAACATTGAGGTATTAAGTCCAGAGTTTAGAATTACAAAACAAGCAAGGTACAGTGTCTAGACATTTGCGTTAGCGTCTGTGCTGAAGATATAATTTTGGTGGTCTATGGATCGCAAAACCCAGAGTGTAGGAGGTACACACCAGAAGAATGCAGAAGTAGTAGAAAGTTCCCGGTCATTTGGGTTCCAGGGAATCCTCGCTGTTTACAAACAATGCAACTCTTCCAATCCTACTGAGTACATGGTGTAGAGCAAAGATTGCTCCTATGGCCTGTAGAATACACTGACTGATGGGAAACAGAAAGGAGCTACAGTGGTTCATGGAAGCTTTACACGGAATTACTTTTGTAAATGCATTAAGCAGGACTGAGTATAACACATTGATGGAGCTACATTAATATTCAGAAACAGGAATCGTCTGTAAATAAGCTAGTAGAGTCAATAGGGAATGATAAATCCCAAGCCCTTCAGGTGGAGTGGATGAACTCTTTTCTGCTTATGCCATCCCATTTTTTGATACCAAATGCCAAGCTGATAAAATTAAGGGAATAGATCTGTGAGTAGATTTCATTTCATTGGATACTCAAGTGAATCCTTAAAACTAGAAAAGAAAAGAAAAAATTAAAAATACCTTTTCATTTTTTAAACGTGTAAAACATTGACAAGTTGTCATGCCTAAGTAAAACCCTGAGGGTGGTACATATAATGGGTAGACATATAATGGAAACACCTCAAGCCGCCTGTATATTTAATTTGAAATATTCTAGTAGTCACATTAAAAGAGTAAAATAAAACAGGTAAAAGTAATGTTATAGTCAAGTTTCTTTATCCCAGTGTCATATTTTCATATTATATGTGTAATATATATATATAGTTATATATATAGTGAAATTAAAGTTTTAATTTCATGATAAAAATCACATTAGTATGTAAGTCACAGGAAATTAAACTGTAAAATAAAGTTAATTTAGCATTAAACATAATAAAGGAGATAAGCAATATTTATTATGTGATCAGTTTTTTATTTTTAAATGCATGAGGTGCTAATATTATTTGGCATTTCATGGCTCATATCACTTTCTGAAAAATTTCCTGCATGTTCAAAGAGATAGAAACTCAAATAGAAGCCCTTTTTGCCTCTACCTGTGTGTTTTATAGATCACATATATGTTAGGTGAGGCCATTACACTGAGAGCCAGGTATTTTCCTTCCATGGATTTTCATATTCATCATGATAATAATTACTTTAACTTTAGGAGTCAGTAGATACTAACATGTTTAGCTGTGGAAACACAATATTAAACTCAAAGACCTTACAATGTAGATGTAAAATAGTGTTGTTCTATAAAAGGTGAAACTTGATCAGGCATATATATTGGATAAAAAAAAAAGAACAATAGAGGAAACTAAAGAAAATAAACTGAATAAAGGTAAATAAATATTTTCAATTAGCTATATTAATTTCTTTCTCAGATTTAGCATTATAATTTTTATAGCATATTCTTTACCCAGTTTTTAAAAATGTGTGTTAGAGGGATTTCCTAGTGTTGTGTTTGTTTGCTTTGCTTGCATAAATAAGTAGATTTTGGATTATGTTTTGTATTCTTTGGCATATATGTCCATCTGGATTTGGTAGTTACATTCAGAGAGGTAGGAAAGGCTAAAAGATTTTGAAGGTCAAATGACAGGTGCTTGCCAAATTTGCTCATTACCTTCCATGTCCATGAGAAACACTTCAAGTACACTAGAATATAAAAGTGGACTTTATCTAGATTTTTTTTAAATAGTGATTTATTTCTCATATTCACTGTTTTTCTAACCTTCCCAATTATTTTATGTAATAACCTAAAAATATTGGTATATTGGCACAATGAAAAACACTGAAACTACAGTTTAGAACTTGTGTCATTTTTTTTTTACAAAACTAAAGACTCTTGGGACCCAAGTTAACGACCTAGTTTTGATCCTTTTAATGGAACAAAACTCATTTAAACTATAAGAGATCCTTAAAACTTCACCTCTTATTCCTCATTCCAGGGCTTTTCTTTGGTTATCTCAATATTTTCTGACCTCTGCATTGTTTTAATATCCTGATTTATATCAGAAAAGATCAATAATCTCAATACTTAAATCCCCATAAGGGTCCTCATTAAAATTCAAATAAGACCTTGTTTCAGTGGATATAAAGGTAGAACAAGTTAATTTTCCTTCATTTCATATTTATTCCCATGGAGAATTTTTTTTTAATTCAGAAATCTCATTTTTCAAATCTTGCAATGTTCTATTTTATCAATTTTAACGAAAATGTTAAAAGACACAAAATATTTCCTAAACATTTCTCAAATCCTCCTCATCTTGTGATGATCTTCAACCTCAGAGTTATGCTCTTCCTTTTTTCTGAATATATTTATCTACTCATAGTTTGTGACTACTAGAGATTGGGAGTGAGTAATGGTTAGGTATGTCCTGTTCTTCTTTTGTATAATAATGTGTAACATTGTGCTGTCTCAAATTTAAATAAAGATAACATGGCACATTTGCATAGGGTTTAGTAACTTGTCACAAGTCTCACAAAGAGTAAACAGATGGATCTGACCTCTTCTCACCACTTTATGTTATCCAGGACATTTGCAGTAGACTTATCCATGTAAATTCAGGATACTATTTTAAAATGCAAACCAGGTAAACTCATTCTTCTGCTCAAATACTTCATTGGTTTCCCCTCTCACTAACAGAGAAAGCTCAAATTCTTACAATACTATTCATTAGTTTTTCTAATCTCATAAAGTCAATAGTGGATATCCTAAGACTACTTGATACCTGAGGTCAGGGCCAACATGAATAAAGAGAATCAAGAAATGTTTGAAAATTTGAATTTGTTGTCCGAGTTTACTAGTTTTCCATTGTTATGTACATTATCTGGAAATTGAATGACTTGAAACAACAGTGATTGTTATTATCTATCAGGGATTCTGCCTGTAAAGAATTAGAGAGTAGCTTGCCTGAGGTGTTTTGACTAGTGGACATCTCATGGAATTGCAGTTAATTAAAGTTGGATATTGGTCAGTGTTACCATCTGAAGGCTTGACTGAAGCAGGAGAATTTGTCTTCCTGGAGGATAGTAAATTGTTGCTGATTGTTTTCAAATGGTAACCTGTCATGCTAGTTTTCTTCCCAAGATTGTCTGAACTTCCCTACACCATGTTAGTAAGCATCAAAATGCCAGAGTCATATATATATATATATATATATATATATATATGGTCAAAGTGGAAGAAACTGTGTTTTTTTTTATGATCTTCCTTAAAACGTCCACATGGATGTTTCTAGTATTCTATTGATCTCACAGACAAGCCCCAATTCACTGTAGGAAGTTATGACTATTAGGAGGTTATATTAGTTTTCATTAGAATCATTGGAAATCATCTTTACAGTGCTGGATAAATTTGTGCCTGGTGGATAATACCATATTGTTCCTGCTAAACTAGCTAGAATCAATTCTTATGTTATTTTCAATACAAAAATTGAATTTTTTACAGTATTAAATTTTTAAATGATTCAGTGATTGGTTGGTTTAAGAATGTTCAGTGAGGCCCTCCCTGGTGGCGCAGCGGGTTAAAGCACAGCACTGAGAAACTAAAACCACTTCCGCATGAGTTCGATTCCCGCCTGCCCCGGAGGTGACCACATGGCGTGGCAGACCTCTCCTCACCCGCCCGCTGCTCCTCTCAGCAGTGTACTTCATGGATCTGTCTGTTCTGCTCCCCACTCTGTCTCTGGTGAAACCTCTCACCACCCCTGAGCCTCTAGCCTGTACCCCAGTTCTGTATGTACAAATAAATAAATCTTTAAAAAAAAAAAGAATGTTCAATGATAAGAATAACTTAAAAGCCAAATTACCAATTTAGAGAGAGATCTTTAAGAGTTTACTCCTCTAACTATAAATGAGATGGTTAATGATTAATCACGGAATAATCCTGAGGATAGTCAGATTTATTTTGCTTAACCTATGATAACTGATATAGTATGACTTACAATAAATAAATATGATATTAAGTTTTTTTACTTTGAATTTTTGGAAGAGTATTTGGAGTTAAATTCCAGTGGGTCCAAAGATGGCTAAAATTGGAGTGTAACTTTATATACAAGTTATATTAGTTTTCATTAGCATAGTAAGCTTTTGCAGTAGCTCTTAAGAATGCTTGAACTGATCCAAATAAAATTTGTCAGCTTGTAGAGTGGAGACTTGGTATTTTTTAAATTTTTTCCTTGATGTTTTATTATAAACCAGTTATTTTACTGTCATGAATCATGTAGGATTGTGTCTTCGCTGTGATTTAATATTTTTCTATTGCTTTAAGACAAAGAAGATTTTTAGTGACTTTTAAGCATAATATTTAGTTTTGTTATAAAGTTGTCTGTGCCTTTGTAAATGTTCTTTCTTTACACATCAAAAAGTATAGTATGTAATTTATAATGAAACAATGTGAAATGCAAAGAAAGAAAACAAGGGCAAACCGGGGAAATGTGTGTAATGTTTAAAATTTTAATCTTTTAACTTATCAAAAATATTTTAAGAGCTTGTTTCCTGTTTCTCCACAAATAAACTACCTCGTTAATTGCTCTGTAAGGAACACTCAGGAGTGATCATTTAAATCAGCTAGAGAACTACTTTAAAAGTACCAATTCTAAGAATGTGATATAAATTTTTAAATTCTTTCCCATACAACTGAAGTCTTTTGCCTAGATTACAATAAGTAATAATTGGAACTTAAAAAAAAAAACTCAATGAGTCTTAAATGTCCTTCTCTTTATTCTACTTTGTTTTATTTTCCCTCTGTTCTCAAACCTCTATTTTTGGTATACTCATTTATGCATTTAATTTGCTTGTTTTTGTAAATGCAATTAAGATTTTGGCAAATTTACAAAAGACACTAAGCAATTGCTGTGAGCACACAAAGACAGTCATAAAAAAGAAATAGCCATTTTGGTAAATTTGATAGAAAGAGAGCTAAACTCTTTGCTTTTCTTAAAAAAAAAAAAGAAAAAACCAAAAGCAAATGGAGGGCTGTGATCAATGCTTCCAGTGAGCTGTAATTGAAGATGTATCTAAAACAAAGATGCTGGAAACCATGTTAAGACTCTATACTTAAAAGAAAGTGGATATACTAGCAGTAAATAAACAGGTTATATGAGAACTTTCTAGAATGTCATGTAGAAAGAAATACTGGGGTAAAGAAAATAACAGTTTTGTTATGAATTATATTTAGAGTAACAGTCCTTACCTGGGGCCGCCCCGGTGGTGTAAGGGTTAAGTCATAGCAGCCTGAGTTTGATCCCCAGCCAGAGACCTAACCCACTATGGAGAAATAGACTTCTCCTTTCTCACCTACTGCTCCCCTTAGCAGTGTATATTTCAGTAGATCTGCCTGTTTTGCTTATCACTCTGGTGAATCCTCTTATCCCCTGCACCTCTGACCTACACCCCCATTCTTATATGCATAAATAAATCTTAGCAAACAAGCAAAGCCACCCAAAGTTCTTGACTGGAATATGGGGTTAGTGAAATTTGGACCTGCTTGTATCTTCCTTTGTTGTCATTCAGACTTCTCCACATTGTACTTCCCAGATCCATGCTATTTCTTATAAGTTCTTTGGAATTGAAGTTAGACAAGACTCACCACAGTTATTCAGAGCCAGATGAAGGGATGAGTCAGCCAGTCAGGCAGTTCTTAGAAGTTTCTATCTGAAGGGGCCATGTGACATTAACAGGATACTAGGACATGGCTGGTTAATGGGATGAAGAAAATTGTTTCTAAACAAACTCCCTGAAAGGATACTTCTGGGTAGGGAACTTGCATTCTGTCTGAATTGCCTTCTGGGAAAACTTCTGTTTGGATGAGGGGGTTTTGAAAGCTTTAGGCTAGAATCAACACATTTTCATTCTCCTCTCCCATATAACATTTCCTATAGAAAGATTTGTAACATATACATATATGTCAAGGAATCAATTCATTTTAACCATTTTTTTTTTAAAATTTAGGTAATATAATGGTATAGCACTATAGATGATTTAGGTGTATAGGTTCACTTCTCCAAATATATATTACCATACCACATCTACCACCAAAGTAGACAGAATATTCAACATGTCCTTTTTGTCATCTCTTCCTTTGTTTCCCTCTCCCCCCAGAAGTAACTCCCCCCAGAAGTAATCTGTACTCAGATTCATAGGATTTGTTTGGGTTTAGTTTTTGTCCCTTTGCTGTTTTTTCCTTTCTATTCCATATATGAATGAAATATATTTAAATAACTTTAGTTTGAAGTTATTCCAAATTCTAGCCTGCTACTGGGGAAACTCATGTATAGTGCAACCTTGTTTAACATCATGCTTATATGTTCCCTGCAATACCGCCCCCCCCCAATTATTTCTGGCATTTTATATCATCTTTTCATGTTCTGTTTTGTTTTCTCAGCACTAGTCTTAATGTGCTATGTTTGCACACCTGTCCACACTCTCTCACACACACACATACAAATATTTGTATCTGTTTATTGTTTCATCTCCAATATCTAAAACAATGTGGACACATAGTAGGTGCTCGAAGAGAAAAATTTGTTATTTGTAGTATTTGTTACTTGAGTGAATGAGGAAAAAAATCTCTAAATTTAGAAAGCATCTAGTGCTTCAAACAGTTCTCAAGGCTTTTTTGTTTTAAAACATTGAAATTTGGGCTACTCAAATAACTCCTTTGTATTTATCTTCTTATGCTGGCATTTACAAGGGTCATAACAAGCCACGTAATAAATGTGGAGTGACTTCTAGGTCCGCTGTCAACCCATTTGCACTCTCAAGAAAAATGCATATCCTTGTCCTGTTTTCTCTGACTTCTGGGTTTTACCTGGGAGATAGCTAAGCCACTTAGTCATCTCACATTGGTGCCTGGGAGCATGTCACTGGCACAGAGGAGACCAGAGCATAGCCTTCAGGAAAGGAATTGATTGCACTGAATATGCTCAGTAACTTCTCTCAACTCATCATCACAAAATGGATTTCTTCTGCCATGATAAGGAGTGTGTGTTTTCCATATGGTTTGGACCATTCTACAGTCTAACACCAGTGTACAGAAGGTTTGTTTCCTCCACATCCTCACCAACACTTGTCAAATCAACTCTTCTTAGTTTCCAACAAAAGGATAACTTCCAGGATAACAAAATACGATGTCAAAAGACTAGGTTAGGGTTATCATGTAAGTAATTCTTCATGTATTAATATGGTGAATTTGTTTAAGTATTACTTTAGGAAAACTTGTGACACTTAGAAATGGAAAGATCATTGGATGTCTTCTCAAATTTTGCTCATTATCTCATAAATCCTCTTCAGATTATCTAATTTTATCAGTCCCTTTATTGTCATTGAAATATTCTAAACCTTTTTAAATTCTTGAAACTGACAGTGAAAACAATTTTTATTCATAGAAAGGGATGCAGTAATGTTAATTGCTTTCCATATATTGGAAATTATTTTACCACTTAACAATTTTTTTCCCTCAAAGATTTATTTTTATTTATGCATACAACAATTTGGTTCTAGGCCAGAGGTATGGGGGCCAGGGAGGTTGTTTGGAGGATTTATCAGAGCTAGAGAGGAGCAGAACAGAATGGACCTACTGAAGTAAGCTGATAAGGGAAGCATCAGGCAAGACAAGAGAGGTCTGCTGTGCCATGTGGGTCACCTCTGTGGCTGGGGATGGAACTTGCTCTGCAGTAGCTGGTAATAGCTTGATAGAGCTGAGTGCTGAGACTTAGCTCCTGAGCCACAGGGAGGCCCCCTCAGCTTTACTTTTCCCATAGGGCTCTCTTTGAATTCTTTGAAATGCTTTGTCATTTATTTTACTGATTCTTTTATTAATTGATGTGATCAACTTGATATGTCTTTTATTTTATATTTGCATACATCAAGATTTTCCTTTGAAGTGTTTAAAATTTAGTGTTTTTTAGCTCTCCAATGTGTCAGTGTTAAAAAATTGCTCACTATCTGCAATATAACTCTTGTTATTGATGCTATTATTGGGTTATTTGGCCATGATACTTATCAACTAAGCATTTACATTAAATTGCACCTAAGGACCATTTTAGAAGCAATAACTATGGTATGCTGAGTCTGGTTATATTTTTATCTATTACACTATTTGTTTCTTTTCAACATATAATACAGTAGATGCTGTTATTACAATATCTCTTTTCGACACAAAGAAAATAACACTTAAAGTTGAGTAAATTGTATTGGGACTCAAATCCAATTCTTGCTAAATAAAAACATTAGGTTTTATCAACTACACCACATCTTCTTTCTAACTGTACTGAAGCACTTATCTAGATAAGTCCATTCTCAACGCGGTGCCATGAATAATGAAACACTGTCCATTAATTAATTAATTAATTCAGAATGGCTCATTATAGCCCCAACATACAAACAACCCCCTACAGTACTTTTTATTTATTAATTTACTAATCAGAATCTATTCAACTACAAAAGCCAGCAAAATAAATGAAATTTAAAACTTGAAAGTATTTTTTTATTCAAAATATTTAATGGGTCAACTAGTCCACA
This sequence comes from Condylura cristata, assembly GCF_000260355.1. Classification (NCBI taxonomy): domain Eukaryota; kingdom Metazoa; phylum Chordata; class Mammalia; order Eulipotyphla; family Talpidae; genus Condylura; species Condylura cristata. Next base: position 20,314,880 of record NW_004567105.1, read on the forward strand.
TGTGGGATTCTGATCGAAAAAGCATAAACACTGGTTTGGGGGCTTTCTCTCTATTTCTTGCCTCAGTTTCTCTGCTTAGCTTCCTCTCCCAGCCCCTCTATTTTCTCTTATTTTCTTCTAATTCTGTGTGAAAACATTTCAAGTGGCCAGTATATCCAGTAGGAATGTCAATGCTGAGTAAGACAGGACAAATATGCAGGCAAAGCCAGGGCGAATGATTAAAAAGTTAACAAGTATGGGTGGAGAATAAGTTGAAGATTTTGTGAGGTCTTCTGAATTTACTTCTGGAAAACTTTCAAAGGAGCCACAGTGCTGTCTGAAAACAACTGAATAGGAGGACAGTAAGGGGTTGTGGAACTTGAAGGGCAGCATTAGAATCTGTGCTGACAAATCAAGGTTCTGCTTTTTTTTTGGATGTGATATCAATTTGCACAAATCAATTAATTTTATTTTTAAAACTTTTTAATGACTCATCCTTTACCTGTGTTCCCAATATCAAAAGAATACCCAGTCTTTCATGCAGATTGAGCTAATTAGCTCTAGTTCAATGATGTCACAGTAAGCTAATTATCACCTCCCTTTACATTTAGTTTACAACCTTAAATATTAAGAAGTACTTTAGCAGTTGTAGTTTTCTGAAACAAAATGTCTGAATTAAATAATGTGAAGCCAATCTGTTTCAGAATCTTCTGGCTAATAACTATTTTCCTTAGAGGGAATCATGAAAGACTTTGGATCAAATAAGACTTTGTGCTTACTGAGATGTTTTGGGCAGAAAAATCTTGTGTTTGTGAAAATATTGAACTGAATAAAGGAAAACAATATGAGGAAAGCTAGATAGACACCATGCCAATAACAGGTGAAAGGTCATGTTATTTGCACTTTTATTTTTACAGAGAGACTGGATTAGAGGTGATCAATATGAAAGATTTATTGGAGGTAAAATGGACAAGACTGGACAAATTGTTAACTGGGGTTTGGGCAGTAAGCAAGTCAAAGGAAATTTTCAAATTTGAAGGTGGGTGACTAGGATCAATGGCAGTTCATTTTATTTTGACATGAAAAGCAGTTCCTGTATTGAGTAACATTCTCTAGCAGAGTTAAAATTGGACACTGCTAGAGTAAAATTCCCATATTCTCTCTTACTTAAGAACAGGATTATATTTTACTTTTTGATTGCAAACCTGTGGCTAGACGTTAAATACACACACACACAATACTCATGCAAATAAAAACAGCATGAATTAACAGTGGGAGGTCTTTATTAGCAGGATCTAGTTTTTTGCTTGAGAATACTAATAAATCAGTTCTGTTGTAAACCTCTGTCCTCACCACTCCTCAAGGGAATGGGGATGCTTTCCTCATTTGTTGTCTCTGGTTTTAACCTTTGTAAATCCCCCCTGAGTCAACTTACAGTTTGGATTTTAGTCTGATGATTTATGTATCAAGCTATTAAAGATTCTATATGAAATCTTTTTTAATCAATACTTTTTTACCCTAAAATCTTTTTAAGTAGTTTTATTTTTATCTTTTTAAAATCCATTTTTTCTTTAAATCCGAAATTAGGGTTGCTAATAAAAAAGGCAAAGTGCTTTTTTTCTTCTCATTTTATTGTTTAGGATACTATAATATTTACTTTGTAGGTAAGAAAAAAAAAAAAACATTGACTCACTGAAGTTTATTTGGCCATTTTTATTTTGTAGTGTGAAATGCAGGTTTAATCTATAGCTGACATCTTACCATAACTTTGTAATTGACTTTTGGCATGTGAATTCAGGAGAGGAGTAATTGTCTTTGAAATAGCTTACTAAACTAGGCCATTAACTGTGACAATACATTGGAATATAGATGCTGTATTTAAATATCAAAATCTGATTTTTTTTAAAGATTTATTTATACATCTGGGGTACAGGCCAGAGGTGTGTGGGGTGAGCGGATTCACCAGAGACAGAGTGGGAAGCAGAACAGGCTGAAATACACTGCTAAAGGGAGCAGCAGGCGGGGGAGGGGGGGGTCAGGAGCAATCAGCCATAATGTGGATCAACCCCCTGGCTGGGCATCAAACTCTTGCTGCAGTATCTGCGATAACTTCATAGCTATGCACTTTAATCTGTTGTGCCACCAGGGAAGGCCCTCAAAATCTGATTTATATCAGGTGAACTACCCTAAATCAGCAATTACTTTCATAACCAGTTAGGTGATTTTGCTCAGTTGATTCAAGAACACTATGATTTTTAATATGATAACAAAAATTGGTGATGATTGCAATGTAGAGGTTACTATTTGTAGATTCTGTGTTTAGCAATTTATATACATATATATGTATTTAGATGCGCAGATATATAAATACATGCATATATGCGTTTATACTCATATAACATGCATATACATTATTTCTTTTAATACATATAGTTGCCTAAAGTTTAATATTATTCCTCATGTAAACATATGAAGCAAATAAAACTCAGAGAAATAACTTTTTAAGTTATATAATTTTCAAGAATAGGAAGGACATTTGTATATGGTGTCAAGAACTGTGCTCTTAATCACAATAGAAAATTACTTCATAAATCCTTCATATTTTTCTAACATTACCCAAATATATACTTAAATGAGTTTGAAACACATTGATTTCTTTTCAGTGTGCTTCCTGTATAGTATCCAGTGTCCCTAATTGTGCTCCTCCTGATTCATGCAAGTCAAGATGTCACTTTTAAAAGTATAAGTGAATAGGTCAAAAAAAAAGTGTCTTTATTCTGTTTTGATAATTTCAACTTCAAGAAAATATTTTAATGGGAATTTATTGACAACAAGGAAAAATTATTGATGGATAAAACAGATATCACTCTGTACCATGCCAATGATCCGTCAAATGTATTTCCTAATGCTATTCTTTCACAAGGGGAAGAGAAATATTAACTCAAAAAAACTTTCATACTTGAAATATTAATAATAGGCATCAAAGTGAGTAAAGATTGATAACTGGTATTTTCATGCGTTGAGGGATAGCATTATCTATACCTAACTGTACAGTGGAATAATAATTATAATTCTCATCCATGAAAGTAAAGATTCTCAGTTTCCCCCTCCTAAGGAGTGCCTCCCATTGACAAAAGTCAAGCTGTGCTTGTGAAAGATGGGATTGGTACTTCTCAAATGCCTATTATTTGTGGCAGACTTTTTTAGTTTTAGAAATCATTTCAGAATAAAAGTTCCATGAATTTTGAGGGGTCTAAATTTTTTCTCAGATAATGTATGGATATTTTCAATAAGAAGTTAAAATCTGCAATGTTAGAAGTTATGTACTCATTGCTACTATATTATATTATTATATAATGTACTGTATGTACAGTACAATTATATGCTCTATTATTATTATGTACCTGTAATAATAATTACATTTATAATAATAGTGTCTTATTACATTGAACTAGCCAGACTTAAAATATTGATTTTAATGGATGAGATTATGAAAGCAGTATCAAATAATCATTGGAGGTAAATCATCTTAAAAGGAATATTAACATCTACAGAGATTAATCGGAGGCAATTAAGTGGATATGATCACAGATGTGTAGAACAAAAGCTCTAATAAGTATGTAATAAAATAAATTATAAAAACAACACATTAATGTAAACATAGCTAAGGAAAAATATCAAGAACTAAAATGAGAGATAGCAAGATAAGAAAAAGTTATTACAATTCCAGTGAGTTACACATGGTTACTGCCTAGAATTATGCTGTAATTTCCTTAGTGGTCTAGGCGAGGAATAGTTAGCAGTTTTATAACATGTTTGTTCAGTTTCTATCACTCATAAACTTTTTTTTTATGTTGCATATTTTTTTTTATTACAAAAGTTTATTTTTATATCATTTTGCAAACACTCATAAACTTTTAAAAATAATATGAAAAGGTAGGGAAAGCAAGGCAGGCTTTAGAGAATTATTTTAATATCTACTTTTCCAGTAAGTGGGTTTCTCTAAGAATTAACTGCTTTTTTTTTTTTTAAAGATTTATTTATTTGTACATACAGAACCAGGGTACAGGCTAGAGGCTCAGGGGCGGTGAGAGGCTTCACCAGAGACAGAGTGGGGAGCAGAACAGGCAGATCGACGAAGCACACTGCTGAGGGGAGCAGCGGGTGGGTCAGGAGAGGTCTGCCACACCATATGGTCACCTCCGGGGCAGGCAGGAATCGAACTCATGCGGAAGTGGCTTTAGCTTCTCAGTGCAGTGCTTTAACCCGCTGCGCCACCAGGGAGGGCCCATAAAAATTAACTGCTTTTTGATTGGCCTTGTACATAAGAGAATACTAGAACCTGAAAAATATGCAACAAATAATAAGTTATTTCTGTGTGTAGATAAGAAAAATTTGGGATATTTATTTATTTATTCTAGTTTCTTGCCTAATCATTCCATTGTTCTAGTTCCATAAAATTGCCCTTCAACATAGTTATCTACCAAAAGTGAAATTTCTTGGTTTTAAGATAAAGATTTATAGAGTTCACTGGACATCTTGGTATTTCTTTTGTGTTATATCTCTTTCCCTAGGTTTTCCCACCACATGATTGAGACAGACTTTATTTGATCCAGGAAAAACCACAAGCATGGATCCTAACCAAGAACACTACAGGATAGATAGTTAGGAGAATTACATGGAAATAATAGTACTGGGTTAAAGGAATGAAAATGCAAAATCATTTGTGTTGCTATCCCACTGAGAGGCGCACTGACCCCTATGGCAAAAGTAAGTAGGAGACTCCGGAGCCGCAACAATGGAGCCTCAAGAGGTAAAACATGAGTCTGGAGTAGGAGTCTGTTTACTAGGACCACCCATGGGTCTATATAGGGCTTGATACCTCCTGCAGGGGAGGAAACAGGAAATGTACCAGAGGCGTGTGTGGGGTGCATGTTTGTACTCCGCATGGAGCTTCTTGCAGTTTCTGCTAAAGACAAGGTAGTGTGCTGCAGCTGTTTGCAGGACAGAGTGCACTGTGCTCTGCTGGCTTGTTTGTTGGCCTTACTAGGGAGTGTGCTCACCCATGCACAACATCAGCCAGGGCGGACAGGTACTCTTAAGGTCCTGTCAAGTTAGCAACACATTTGTAAACAAGAAGTTTCTGTAGCAGTATCAATACCATTAGATAGTGAGGTTCTTTTTTTTAAGATTTATTTATTTATGCATACAGAACTGGGTTGCAGAGGTGGTGAGAGAGACAGAGTGGGGTGCAGAACAGGCAGATCTGTGAAGTACACCGCTGAGGGGAGCAGTGGGTGGGTCAGGAGAGATCTGTTGTGCCATATGGTCACCTCCCTGTCTGGGGATTGAACTCATGCTGAAGTGGCTGCAACTAGCTTCGCAGTGCTGCACTTTAACCCATTGCACCACCAGGGAGGGCCCAATAGCAGAGGTTCTTATAGAAAATATTTATATATAGGAGAAATTGTGTTTTGTGACCAGGATTAATATCCTAAATTTTAAAAATATTGAATTATAGGTATCAGATAAATATGAATATCTATTATATTAGGTTAAGGAAAAGACTTAGATAATCATTTGGGTAAAAGAACTGATCTAATTGTAGTTAAATATAGCTTGAAATAAAAGAGTTGTGGGGAAAAGGTCAATTTAGAGATACATATTGGAATTAAACCCTACAGAGATGGTAATTATAAGAAAAATACCATCATTGTTTTACCAGTAACAGTGAGACAAATGAAAACTGAAAATACGACAAAGTTTATTGTGTGTGAGCTTTGGTTTTCTACAATGGCTATTAACTTGTTTCAGACAATCTTTGTAGAATGATACAGAAAGTATTTGTAGATCAGAGAAAAACTGTATCTCTGTATATGTTTGAAAGATTAGAAAGATGACTGAAAGGAGCAGGGGGCATATCTATGGGAGATTGTATCACAGCGCTGCGGAACATAATTAGATTACTGTTTATGTTGCCCTAATTATTCACTTTACACTGCTTTGCTATGTAATTCAGAAAAACGTGGTTTCCAATAATGTAAAAGAAGTGGAGAACTGAAGCCATTCTCCAAATACATAAGTATATTACTGACATGAGTTATCTGGACAGTTCAAATATAGTTCTGTTTGCACATACAGATAGCTATTATCATTAATTATTGGGGTTAAGCATGGGAAAGACTTTTAGTTCTGAGTTCAATATTTCTAATGTATGGAAAGTGGCTCTTTGCAAAATAATTGTTCTTTATAACTGACCTTTAGGCAAAATGATAACTCCCTGTTCCATTGATTATGATGTGGGAGCCACCTCTCCATATTACCCTGAAGGCTTTGTTCACTCCTGGGAATTTGATATGCTTGCGGAAGAATGTACTGTCTATGTTTAATGTCATTTACTTATTATATAACTCACTGCACATGTGCAAATTATTATTTCCAGATACAAATGATGAAGTGAATGTCTTACAAATATCTATATATCTATAAAATACACACCCACCCACATATATACATATACATTTATATGATAAACAAATCTTTATGGTTGCACACTTTTATATTGTTTCAATCAATCAAAAAAGACAGAAGTAAAATTCATGAAAACCCAGAGAATAGAAAACTGAAGATTTTGGCGGACTATGTTGTCATCACTCTTTGGAGAATTATAAATTTAAAACTAGCTGACCAAACCTACTCTGAATATATTATGAATCATTTACTCCCTTTAAACAGAATCAAAGTAGAGGAAATTTATCAAATATATATCTAATTATGACAGTACACCATCTTCCATCTTGATCCAAGTATTAATCCTTTACTCTAACAGAAAGGAATCTATTGAAATACTGTTTCATCTAGTTTTCCTTGGATCTCACTTATTTTGGTTTTAATACTGACAGGAAAATATCTGTGTTCTCTTCACTTTTACCTTTGTTCATGAATTCACCTTCAGAAAATATGTGGAGAGGTGGATGGAGAATAACTTAGCCGCCTTGTTTGCCATCAACCTATTAAAATATGGAAAATGGTCCTACCCATTTTTAAGCTTTCCACATATTTTTTTTTGCAAGGGAGAACTGGGGTGTAAGCCAGAGGTGTGTGTATGTGAAGGTGGGGTGTGCCACCAGAGTCAGAGTGGAGAGTATAACAAGTGTATTGACAGAAATGCACTGCTAAGGAGAGCAGCAGGTGAAATAGAAGAATCTGATGTGCCATGTGGGTTAATGGTAGTGCTAAGACTTAACCCATAGGACACCAGGGAAGTCCCATCCATTTGTTGAAATGAAGCATGTCTTAAAATGCCACAGATTGACTCTGTACTCTGATTTGTAGTGTTTTTTAAAACAGCTTAGTTTCCATTGATTACATTTTTCATAAAATACAAAAAACATTTTCCATAAATACAAAATTACATTTTCCATAAAATTCTTCAGCAATACCTAGAGTGCTATTTCTATTCAAAATTAAAAAAATTTTATTTCATAGTTGCTTTAATTTATTTCAGAACTTGAAAAGAGTTTAAGAATTCCTGTCAAAGATCAACATTTAGTTATGACCATGTCTTCAGAGAATCCTGCAGGTGGTGATATTTCATGTTTGAGCTTTTGCAGGTCATTTCACCAGAATCATCTGCTTTCACCCAGTGCTCCTGGAAATTTCATGTGACCTTTTCTTTCTTCCTAACAGAGCAAAATTAATACTGAGTAGTAAACTTATGCAAATATCAGCATCACATGTGTCTTTATCTCTACTTCCTTCTTCCTATTTTATGATTAAATTGCTGTCTAAAGCCATTTACTCCACATCCTATTATGTATGCTTACTTATTACAGGACATGGCTTATTCGAATACTTGTAGCTCCCATACTATTTCTGTGCTTCTGTTTATTGAAAAACTTCTTTGATGTACTATCATTATTAGAGCTTTGTATTAGAACATGCCAAAGAAGTAGGGCTAAACTAGACAGACCTACACAAAAGAAGACCTATGTAAGTTCTAAAAATGTTGGTAAATATAATAAGCTTTATATTATCTTTATATTTCTAATCTTTCTAAATTACTTAGAAAGACCCAATTAAAACAAAATAATAGCAATGTGGAGTTTCTAAGTAGGGAAAATTAAAATTTATAACAATAATAACAAAAAAGATAAGATTGGAGCCTGTGATCATTTAAGGATACATAGCTCATAGAAGATAATTAAAAGTAAGTCAAAGAGGAGATATAGTTAGATACCAAAAAATACTCAATCCAAATAGTCAAAGGAAAACAAAATCACTAAGAGACAAATAGGAATGATTGTAAAGGTAGATTTTTATCTAAATATATCAATAATTACATTAAATGTAAATGAATTAAACATGCCACTTATAAGGCAGTGATCTTCAGTATGAGTAAAACAAAGCAATGCCCAGTTATATTCTCTCTATAACAAATGCACTTGAACTATATAGGCATATATTCATGACTTAAAGGAATGGAAAAGATAAGCTTTTACATTCTAATAATAACAATAATGTCTAATAGTAAGATTGCTAAAGAACCTATATTAATATTAGATATAATTAACTTTAAAGTTTTATCAAAGATTTCCCAATGATAAAATATTAATTAATCAAATTAATAACAAGGCTAACGTATGGACACATCCTCTTAGACACACACACAAGCTTTAGAACACATTAAGCAAATGCTGGCGAACCTGAAAGGAAAAATATTAAATCCACAGTTAAAATTGGTAATTGCAATATTGCTCTATTTTTAATAAAACAAGTATTAGACAGAATGTCAGGAGCTAGGTAGAACACTTGCATGACACTATCAACCAATTTAACCTAATTAACATTTATAGAGCACTATACCCAGCAACTGCAGAATACACATTACTTTCATTGCACATGGAACATTAACCACAAGAGACCATATGCTTGGCCATAAAATTCTTTATAAATTTAAAAGAATTGAAATAGGTCAGAGTATGTTCCCTGAAAAAGTAAAAATAAATTAGAAATAAGTAAAGAATATATCTGGAAAAACTCAATTATTTGGAAACTTTGCACAATACAAATAAGCAAATCACAGGTCAAAGAGGAAATTACAAGGGAAAGGGAAATACATTCATTCATGAATCTGAATAAAAACAAGATAAAATGTATAGGTTTTGGCAAAAGCAGTATTCCAAGGAATATTTGTGCTTTAGATAATATATTCTAGAAAAGAAGTTTGAAGAAGTGATCTAGGCATCTACATTTGCCCCTTAAGGAGCTTAATAATAAATTTAATCCCAAAAAGTAGAAGAAAGGAAATAATAGAGTAAAAGAGAGAAAATGGAGAAATTCAACTTAGTAGCAGCTATTGACTTGAATGATAGCACTCAAGCTTCCTTAAATTAATAATCACAATGTCCAGCATATTAATTATATGCAGGGGGGAAATTTATGCATCACTAAGCTTTTCCTGATTTTGTTTATATGCTATTTGGCTTAAAAGGTTACAACATTGACAGATGCTACAATGTTATTAGGAAAGAATTGCTGTTTTTATGATTCCCTGACTACCTTTTATATTTGGATGAGGAAGAGTAAGTGGTATTGTGTGTGTGAGGTGGTGAATGATGTTTCTTCCTAAATAGGCAATTCCAAAAAGCTGGAGGGTGAGTGTGCAAATATCTGTAGAGGCCTTCCTTACCACAGACCCAGAAGATGATGTCTGTGGGATGTCCTAGTGCTGGCTGGGAGACTATACCACTTCTAGTGTGTTCTGGACTAAAATCAGAGCCTCTGCACCATGTGCAGTCAGAAGGCCTCCTGGCCAATCCCTGAGCACCATGGCTCCCTTTGCAAGCCTCATACAATCTGCTCATAGCCACTCCCTGTGTGCGCTACACTCTGAAAGTCTCCTGTCCTCACTGACTCCCAGACTTCCACTGTATGCTCACATTGTCAGTTGCTGATTCTGTGCATTCCAGATAGTACTGTCTTACTTGCAAACAGTTCTAGAGCAGCTCTGGCCTGGCCAAACCAGTGGCACTTTCTGCTCTCTGGGGCTGAACCATACCTTCTCAAGGAGGGCTGAACCATACCCTATATATTCTCCCTAAGCTCTTGGGTATCATATACAGTACTCTATTGTATCTCCTAATTATTCTCTCATCATAGATAACAATTCACTGTATGAAATGCCCTTGTTAAACCAAAATGTAGTTTCAACTTCCTGACTAAACCCAGGCTATGGAAAAGTTTTGCTTTAAATTTATAGGCTGAATCTGACAACTTGAGTTTAAAAAAAATAGAATTTAACATTAGTTACTTAATCTGTCTACACATAAATGTTGCCAAAGATGCTTATCATAGTGTTTACTCAGGGGCATCCTCAATCTGCTAGGAGTGCCATCACCAGGGAGCTTTATGGAACTTCAAGTTCTTCAATCCAAATGCAAACCTGGCTCTCAGGAATTTGTTTTAACACTTCTCCAAGTGATTCTTACAAAACATATAAAGAAAAATATAGAACTTCTCAAATGCAATAGTTATCATTGTTGACTAGATGTTTTTAACTAAACTAGATGTTTTAGCTAGTGTACAGACACCTCTGGGATCCATTGGATTTCTAATAGCAAGTCAATGCAAAATCAGTTAACCTTTCTCTGATCTTGGATTTTGAAAAGAGGATAAGTGAATATCCTCTGACATTATAATTTCACATGATATATTCCACATGAATATAATTTCTTAAACCAAAAGGCAGAACAAAGAAAACTTGATGCTTACATTGTAAAAATGAAATATTGTAATGGATATAACATTGTGAAGAGGTGATATAATTGAAGTGAGATATTCCCAATACAGATACCTTTATATTCTCAGGAACAAATTTAACTAATGCTCTTGGTATTTGCCTTTTTTCTTCTCCCAATCTTTCTGTTCAATATCTACTGTTTTTATATCACCACTTACCACCAGGCAACAGAAAATGTCTTTTATTTTTCTAATCCAAATATGATGTTATCTAGGAATTGTAAAAGTATCACATTTCCCATCACATATGGTACAGGTTGTCATTATCATAATCTCTTAAACCAAAAGGCAGATAAACAAGACTAGAGAAAACTTGATGCTTGCATTTCATATGTTTTGTATTAATATTCTTGACATTTGTGACTATTACTTGAGGGGCCTTGAGTGTCATCATTCAACTTGTTTCCTACTTATGTTGAGCCATCTATTTGTCTTTAATTAATGCTGGGTTTTGAGAGGATCATATGGAAAAATTACAAATTTTGTACAAGAGGTTCCCTCCAAAGCTCATTTATTTTTATGTATACTGTGTCTCACTTTGATGCATGTTTTGTTTATGCTGAAGAGGTTAGTTCACTGGACAGTACGTGACTGAGAAAGAGGGGAGAGTCTGGTGTTGCCACTTCTAACCTCTCATGGGCTTGTCAGGTTTAATGTTAAAAGCTATATTTCTTACCCTTGCAGAAGAAAACAGAAAATGCTGTGTTTCTACAAGCCAGATTGAAAGTAAAGTAAATTTGTTAGGCAGAAAAACCATTTTCGAAATGTAATTTCACATATTGTACTTGAATTTACATACTAGTCGAAGAGTGTAAGTTTTTTTTTTTTTTTTTTTTTTTAAAGATTTATTTATTTATTCATACAGAACTGGGGTATAGGCCAGAGGCTCAGGGACGGTGAGAGGCTTCACCAGAGACAGAGTGGGGAGCAGAACAGGCAGATTGACGAAGTACACTGCTGAGGGGAGCAGCGGGCAGGTCAGGAGAGGTCTGGCTCGCCATGTGGTCTCCTCCGGGGCAGGCGGGAATCGAACTCATGCAGAAGTGGCTTCAGATTCTCAGTGCTGTGCTTTAACCCGCTGCGCCACCAGGGAGGGCCGAAGAGTGTAAGTTTTTATGGAATTTTGCTAGTGTCAGTTTTATAGTGGGAAAATGTGGAAAAATTATAATTCTATGATCACTAAGGATGGTATTTCAAAGCAGTACTTAGTGGTAGAACTTGCCTTTGCCTTTTGCTTGCACATAATTCATTCATCTTTTTAATAGAAAACGGAATACCTGATTTTTTAATAGAAAATGGAATGCCTGTTGGAACTTACCAAACACCATATTTCTGTACTATAAGGGAAATGATAACAATTCTTTCCTATACAAAATTCTTTTTCTGATTGAATAAATTAATTTACACATAGGACCTACAGAATCCCCCCAGGATCTTCAGGAAGTAAGGAGCCAGATCTATGTAATTCTTTTGAAAATATCAAGAACATAGCAAATAAATGGTAGGCATGACTTTCATTAAAAAAAATGTTGATTTTTATCAAACCCAGTTCTAGTATTCTGCTCATGCCACTCTTACAAAGAGTGTTTCCTTGCTAGAAAAGAATCTGGAAAGTTCCCCATTCTTATTGGGTCCTCCCAATAAGGAGATGTGGTATTGCCTTGCGTGTGACCTGAGAGGAGTGGCTAGAACACTTGCTGGATAAGGATGGAAAGCCATCCTGGCGGAATGCCTAGCAGCTGACCTTCTCAGGTCACACACAAGGCAGCAGTGGAGAAAAAGGAACCCTGTACACACTTGGTGGGACTGTAAATTGGTTTGGTGGGACTGTAAATTGGTTCAACCACTATTCAGAACACTATGGCGATTCACTATATAGTTAAAAATATAAGTTTCTTGTGATCTAGTTGTCCCATTTCAAGTATTTACTTCCAAATACAAAAGCACTAATTTGTATAGATACATATACCCTCATGTTGATTACAGCATTATTTATAAGAGACAAAAGGGGAAACAATCTAAGTGCTTAGTGACTGTTGATTAAAAAAATAATTACATAAGTACACAATGGAGTACTATGCAGCTATTAAAAAGATGAATTCCTGTTGTTTGTAACAATATAGATGAAACTAACAGTAGTGTGCTTAGAAAAATAAGCCAGATGGTAAAAGACAAATGTCTTTCTACTTATATGATTCCACTTATATGTTATCTAGAGAAAACAAGCAGACATGAACTAGATAAAATGAAAATTCAACTTTTGATTTATAAAACTAATTAATTCGTGGATATCAGAGGCGAATGGAAGTGGGATTTGGATCAATTGAGAAAATGGGGACAATTATATAATGAAGGATAGAGCTGGACTTTTAAACTTAGTGTAGTAATTCAGTGATGTGCACTTGCATCTCACATCATTTTATAATGCAATATTATGCCAAGAAAGTATATAATGACATTTAATGTGTTGAAATTCAGTGATGATATTTCAATGTGTATAGTTTATGTTACCACAAGTTTTCAAAATATAATTTGAATAAACGATTTGTGGAATGATCCAAGTTTCTTCCATGGTTCCCAAGAGTTTTTTGACATATCTTTTGGTATAAATAATCCCTTAGAACCTTCACTTCTAAGAATAAAATGTTTCCAAATCTTTATCTTTAACAGAAGTCTAAATTGCAAATATAAACAAAACTGGTTGATAACCATTCAGTGATTTTATTTACAAATACCAACCATCTATGTAGCATAGTGTTTATATTAAACTTTCATATTAAGAGTGGTCTCTGCATTTTTTAAGTAGTAGAAATAGATGAGGGGTTTAATATGACAGGTGTTGATTTAGTAGGCTCCAATAGAGAGTGAATTTTCTTCTCAATTGTATGCTTAATACTTTTGGAAGGCATTGAACATTTCCCTGAGCCTGTAAACATTGAACTTTTGGTTCAAATTGCTAGAATACATATCATGTAATTCTTTATGTGTGCTTGATTTAAGACAAAAGAAAATTCTGGAGAAATTTTCCTCATTAATCTACCTATTTTTAACAGACTGACTCAGAGATGTGAAATGATTTGCTGACATAAGTATGTATAATGGGAGTCAATATTTGAAACCTGGGGAGTTTTTACTTTGCTTTCTAAGTTATTTTAAAGTCTTAGTAACACCAACATAAAACTTACCCAAATTAAACTAGCTTGTTAGTTTCATTTATATCTCTTTTCTGTTTCTTATTCCAATGTTACCATAAATAAATTCGTATAATTTAGAATTTTACTAGGGAAGAATGATTTATTAGAAGTTTAATAAGACTTATTTTAAAGATAAACAATAACCATCTACTTTTTTTTCTAAAATGTAATATTTGAACCTAATATCACCATGCCTTTAGCAATGAATGATTTTTATCTTGAGCTCATGAACCTCTGCTTTTCATCTTCCCTTCATAAACAGATCAAAATTTCCTTTGTCTTCTGACATATTTATATATATTCTCTGTTGGGCACAAATCCAATTTTGACTGTTTCCATTTCAGACTACTTTCTCCTGTATTCCTCTGTTTATAAACTCAATATTTTTTCACCCACTAAATTTCAAAACTTAGTTATTTCTTCCTTCATCATCACCTCTCCCCATCCAATTACAGCACCCTGTACCTTCTAAGCTTGCTTTTCAGCACCTCTTCTGGTTTTCAGTACTTTACTTTTGTTTGATGTAAATAATATATAAATATATATATATTTCTGATAGAACTTTGACATGACTGCCAAATTATTTTCAGCAGTGCTCAGTTCCGGTCACAATATTCTCCTGCTTAAAGAATGTCAATTCTTTCCTATTGCCTACTCGAGAGTATCAGGTCATACACAATCCCTCGGGACTGTTTCTACTTCCTAGGTTTAGTCTTCTGTGAACTCTTCAAAGAGGGAATGTCTGTGTAGCCTTGAATTTGGAAATTATTCACAAAGATCTATGCTGTGGAGATAGTGACCACTACAAAGCAAACACAACAGAAAGTGGCAATCGTTGGTTGATTTCCTTTTTGAGGTGAAGCTGTCATTAGGTGGCTGAGATGCCTTAGGAGAACTTGTGATTTTTACTTGGAGACTAATCACGATGATATTTCAAGATAGTGATAAGGAATTCTTGGCTTAGTAGTTACTACTTTTATTTAAAAGTGATTTTTAAATATTTAATTCCAGGGGCTCTCACTCATCCCTAGTGAGCTCCTTAGAACTTGGGGATATGATCACAGGAGGGAAAAGACAACTTGTAGTGGCAGCTTTCTAAACTTTTGAACAGGAACATAGCTGTTAGTAGAGTCATTTGTATTGCATTATTATTTCAGCAACTATCTTGTGAACTGATATGTCTATATAGTGTGATATAACCTTCAACCTCATATAAGGTTTTCCATAATACAGCATGATCATTTTTTCAGATATATTGCCAATAAAGCCTTCACATACATGTTACATCCCACCTTTGCTTAACCACATGCCCCTGCTTGCCTCCCTCTGTCTGTGTATTGCTTCCTGGGTGTTTGATAGACTATTCCAGATAGAAAGGACAATATTGCCATCAGGCACAAGTTTATAAAATGCATTTTAAGTTAACAAAAACAATAGTAACAATGTTTTGGAAAGATAAAATAGCAATATCCATGTTCATTCTCAGAAGTTACTGAGGAACTACAGTTTGTATCCTCCTAATTAATCTAGGTACAGCATATCTAATAAGGTAAGGTTCAAATTTGATTTCTCTACATGCACCATAAATTTGAGATCTCTAAACCATTCTGTAATCTTATAAAGCATTACAAACCATTCTGTAATTTATAAAGCATATATCTATCACTGGCTTCATTTCAAGCGTACTTTTTGCTTGTGTTACAGTACATCTTCTTGCATCAAGAATTGTTTTATCAAATGTATCTTACATTTGATAGATTTTCAATGATTATTTGTTGAGTTGAAAGTTAACACAGGTTTATAACTATATCCAGTAAATTACATTTTAATAAGAAAGAAGGGAAAGATAAGAGGATATACTTTACTGAATTAGGTTGTTATATAGTAAGATACTGTGTCACAAGTTTCAGGACATATAAAGTACAGACTAGGGTTTATGAATATGCATTTGTAAAAGTTGCATTTTTTACCAAAGGTAAAAGCCATATTAAATATTGCAACTGCAAAAGGTTATCTTACTATAAAATATAGTGAGTTTTTTTAATTAAGGACAAGAATAAAATACCTTAATTTTAAAGAAATAAATTAATCTCATATAATATTATAAATTACTTATATATTTTCACTAGCACTTTAAATAAGTAATATTTTGAAAAAAAGTTATTTATGGCCCTCCCTGGTGGTGCAGCGGGTTAAAGCACTGCACTAAGAATAAGAAGCTTAAGCCACTTCCGCATGAGTTCGATCCCCACCTGCCCCATAGGTGACCACATGGCACGGCAGGCCTCTCTTGACCCGTCCGCTGCTCCCCTCAGCAGTGTACTTAGTTGATCTGCTTGTTCTGCTCCCCGTTCTATCTCTGGTGAATCCTATCACCCTCCGCATCTCTGGCCTGTACCCAAGTTCTGTATGAATAAATAAATAAATCTTTAAAAAAAAAAAGAAAAAAGTTATTTATAAAATAAAAAATAAGTCTTCCTATAGCAAATAAAATGAATATTTTTTGGAAAAGGATAACTACATTAAAATCATTTTTGTGTGCCAAACACAAATATGTTACCTTAATAGTGAAATGCTGAGATATAATAGGAATTACATTCCTGTTGAAAATGCTGAAAGAAGTCTGTTGAATTGGCATAAATGAAATACACACAATGTTGCAACTCAGTATAATACATACATGTCAACAAAGTGAAAGAAATCTTTAGCAAAACCTGTAGAAACTTATGTGATTCATTCATTTCAAAGTTCACATGCTTTTGACAAATTGAAATTCAGCCTGCTGCTACAATCCAGATGATTATCTTTACTAAAACACTGAAATTCAATTGAAGTTGATAAAGAACTTTTTACTGCTTGATAGAAAGAAAGATTTCAGTTTGTGAAATTTGGAGAAAGTGATTTGTGCCTCCCTCAAAGCCCACCCAGTGAGTCATAGATGCAGGCTCTATGTCATGTCAGGGACAGTGCCACATATACAGGGTGATAGCTTCCATCTCTCTTCAGTTTCTTCTACCAGGATAACAAAGGGGGAGATTTGGTCATGTGAACCAACATGGAAGAAAAAGCCTGCATTTTAGCATAATAACAGGGAAATATAAATTATGAAAACTTACTTTAACCAGCACTGTGCCTTCTACTTTTCCACTCTTCTTGCAGAGCCAACCCATCTAAGAATTGGTCTTAAAGGGGCAGAATGACTGAAAACCTGTGTTAGACTAAACTAGAGATGTATCTAACTGAGTAGCTCATTTTTATTACCCTAACAAATAGGCTATTAACATTACGAGAATCTGTTCTCTGAGAGGGGTATAGAGCTATATGCCATTCATGAAAAGATAAATGAAGTTTGTCACATTTGTATACTTCTGTTCTAGAATATTCTTAAGTAGTGAGGCTTGTTAATGCCAAGAGTTGCAATAGTTCTTGATTCCTTTAGGTTGTGGGTAGACAAGGTGTTTTTAATATGGATTTAAGATGGATAACTAAAAACACTTCATGCCTATCTTAGACGATATTTTATACTTCTTTGTAGTGATATCTAGATAGACCTTTTAAATCAATAACTATTATTAATTTGGTATGTTGAAACATTTAATTTAGAATAAAAGAAATTTATAGAATAAGTATTTTAATTTTTTTAAAGATTTATTTATTTGTACATACAGAACTGGGGTACAGTCCAGAGGCTCAGGGGCGGTGAGAGTCTTCACCAGAGACAGAGTGGGGAGCAGAACAGGCAGATCGACAAAGTACACTGCTGAGGGAAGCAGTGGGCGGGTCAGGAGACGTCTGCCACATCATGTGATCACCTCCAGGGTGGGGATTCAACTCTTGCTGAAGTGGCTTTAGCTTCTCAGTGCAGTGCTTTAACCCGCTGCGCCACCAGGGAGGGCGTAAGTATTTTAATTTTTAAAGGTAAGAAATGTTTAAATTCACAACCTCAATTATTAGGAAAATGCAATGAACTAAACCAAAGAGAAGCTGATTATAAAGAAAAAAGTGAAGAATTATAAAAGGTATAACTACCTATAAAATATCACCTAATCAATAAATTTTAAAATCAGTGGGATGCTTTCTGTAAAAATTAGCAGTTTTGAACATGAAAGTACCCGGTGATACTTAGAATATTTTAGAATAAACCATTTATTAATTATGTGATTATATTTTGCTGCAACTTTTATACTATAATTTGACAGATCAATCAAATGTATTAAGCGTATGTTCCATTTCTAGGAATACTTCATTATAATACAGTCCAGGATGTATCAGGCTCATGTTCAAGAAAGGCCGTTGTAGAGTTGTTTATATTTTAACTAGAGTTCCAGCCATCATGCTATTTTCTAAGAATCAGAACGAAGTGAATAATGAAGAAATAAGGAACAGGAACCAACTGATACAGGGACAGTTGCGGGAAGCTTTATCTCAGTCTTCAGTGTAACCCTTAGTCATGAACCAGTCAAACATCAGCAAGTCTGTTATAATGTGAGGAGGGGCGTTTTGAACATCGCTTCATGGAGCAACTTTAATTTATCTCATTCTTTCCAAGGGCTGAATAGGTGTTGAGAATTTCACGGGAAACCATCTATTTTACAAAAATGAAGGCTGATATATATATTTTTTATTACAAAAGTTTATTTTTACATCATTTTGTACATTTTTTTTCCATCTCAATTGTAATCCCCGCGGGTTTCCCATCACCAAGTCACCCATGTGTGAAGGCTGATATTTTTAAAAAAATAAATAAAAAAAAAGAATTAGTAAAGGATTAACGTTTTTTCTACTCACCCCTTCCAAAATAGCCTGCTTCATTTTGTTAAAATTAATTACTATCCTAGAATCAGATGACTACACGAAGTCAGCTTGTGTAAAATTTTCCGTTTAAAGATACATGATAAAATCTGCAGTTTAAAATGTCCTGTTTTTATTCGAAACTATAAAAATGTGTGGTGCTATGAATGAATTCAGGAGATAAAGAAAAAATGCTAACATTTATTTTCCATATAGTAGGATAAAAGATGATTTGAACTTACCTTGTTTTCAGGACATTTTCTAAGTGGTCTTAAAATAGACATTTACAAAAATCAGAAGAGAAATAACAATTTCTGTGTGCAATATTAAATAAGTTCCATTCATTCATTTAACATTTCTACTATAAAATGCATTTTCACATTTTATATTCTATGGACCAAGCATTAATAAACAAACAGAAAATGACGGCTGTCTCTAAGGAGCACCTGGGAGTTGTACACATGAACGCCTACCATTAGCATGACTTGGACAGAATGGGTACAAGGATGAAGAGTGGAAGCTTAGGTCAAGCAAATTAATTCTCCTCAAATGTGGTGAGCAGAGAAATATTTTAGCTGAATCTAAATATTAAAAATGTAGCTAAGAGCATAAGGAATTTCCTGTGAGGGTGACAGGTTTAAATTTGTCGTATTGTAATAAATGCATACATATTAATGTGACAAATGCAGGGGTGGGAGAGAGAGAATGTGTGAAATAGAGCAGAACTAGAGAAATTTGTGTTGTGAAGGGCATAATGTGTCCATCTCAAGGACCCAAAATTATTGTGAAAGTTTTGTGTAAAGATTGAAATACTGCACACAGTTTAGAGCGGCCATAAGATTTGTATTTTAGGAAGTGTCACATCTGATCCCACATTTGGTGGTCTAGGTCTCCAGGTAACATTAATAATATATAGGAAGGAATCCAAAATCAAATTAATAAATAGGTGTATTAGAGAACCTTACAGTGTTAATGCTGTCTCATGCCTTTAGTCCATGATATGACACTAGAAATTTTAAATGGCCAAAATAGGAACTCAATATCCACTTATATTTGCTTCCATTTAAATATTCCATTTAGCCAAGTTCAGCTAGCCTGTGCACAGATTTTCTACTTCTAGTTCAAACCCCTGTATGACTTATCTTTTAAACCTGGAATAGTACAACACAGTCCCGCTTACCTCTTAGTATTGCACACATGTACAGCTACGCTTCACCGTACCCACAGCTTATCTCATACGCCCAGCATTGTATACACATTCATTTCAGTACCCTGTACTTGTTCTTTCATCCTCAGCTGTTTCACTCTCTAAGTAAATGGTATAATTCTGGAACTTAGGGTTAACAGTGTACATGAGCATGGAAGAGAGCAAAGCTATGCAGGGAGAGTAACCTCATGGACTCTGAACCAGAGAAAAGTCTACTGAATATGGGAAATACCATCAGATAATGAAATACTAGTTCAAAAGTACCTATGCTATTTGTTTGTTTTTGCTTTATTGTTATTCAGATGAAAGAGGTAAACTTATTCACAGAAGGCCGGGGCCAGTCATAAACATGCAAACGTTGCAGGCTAAGTGATCTGTGGGGCTCTATGTATTTCTCATCTTGCCTGCAAGAAGCCAACTTAAAAAAAAAGAAGCCAAACACAAAAATTGCTTAAATGCACTTTTAAAAGATCTCTATTTTACTTAGGTAATACACAGAACATATGTTACCACTTAGGAGTATTTTCACCACTAGCAATACTATTGTTATCCATGTTTGTATGAGTAACCTGAAACTTAGAGAATTAAATTGAATTGGTCAATTTCACACAGGTACAATATAGCAGAATTGCAATTATGTTATACTCTAAAGCCTGTTTTTCTGTAGGTATCATCAATTTAAATAATATCTATCAACTTATGAGATAGCCTCATCTTTATCTTATATGAATTGAAAATTGACTTAATAGAAGTTAAATATTAATTGGAATCTCCTCCAATGTTAGATTTGATTTTTCGTAAATATGGGTATTTTATGGAACTATTCCTGGAATTTTAAGTAAAATACCTAATAGGATTGTGATCAGTTTACTTTAAATATATGTGCTGTGGGACCTCTTTGTTGTAAAGCACAGCACTACAAAGCTAGCTACAGTCACTTCAATACAAGTTCCATCCCTGGCCTGGGAGCTGACCCACACAGTGCAGCAGACTTTTTCTGTTTCACCAGCTGCTGCCCCCACCAGTATCCTTCATCCATCTGCCTGTTCTGCTCCCCACTCTGTCTCTGGTGAATCCTCTCACCACCCCTTCACCTCTGGCCTGTGCCCCAGCTCCATAAATAATATGCATAAATAGTATACATAAATAAATAAATCTTAAAAAAAATATATGCACTCCTATGTCCTTAATGATCTGAGCATTCTAGTCATCCTTGTTTCATTGCTCATGTATTTAATGCAATGTGAATCTGAATTATCTGAATATTTAACTTAAAAAAAAAAACATTAAGAATAATTGTTATATTTGATCAGTGCTTTTCCAAGAGGATAATACAAATACCCCTGGGTACCTGTTAGTAGACCCCAAGAGTCTAACCATAAATGTGAAATATCTTTGTAATTTCATGTTTTATCCTAAACCATTCATGTGGGTTTTACATCCAATTCCATTATATATCCTTGTGTGTTTTAATGAAGACTGGCTTAAATTATTTACTATCTGTAAAAATTCTCCCTGTTGCTTTCGTTTATGAAATTGACTCTATTGCATTCAAAATAAAAACAAAACCAAAAACAAAAACATTGCATTGGAAATAAGAGTGTTACAATTTCCATGTAGTTGTTGATTGAGAATCCTGTTCCTTAAAATGCAATTTCTACTAAGTAAACTGTCTCTGTGAATAACCTTTTATCATTTAAGTCAGCAATGTATTGAATTAACTTATCTTGATATTGCTTTTGTCACATGTTTTTATTCATACAAAAGAATGAATAAATAACATTTTAAACTATTTCAGTTTAAAAATAAAAATCCCTATATTTCCTACCCTCTCAAGTTAGCTACTATATAGTGGAACAGATTTTCAGAATCCTTTTTCTAGAACATGAGTATAAAATTCAAGAAATAACAATTACAATTTAAAAAGGCTTTTACCTAATTCCAGAAAAGTCTGGGTACATGCTTGAAGAGTATGTAGGCATGAAAATGTAGAAGAGAAAAAAGCAAAGGCTATTGGAAGAAAGCCTTAATGTTTATATTCAAAATCTAAGGTAGATGTATAATGTGACTTTACAAAATTCCAAATCAACCCTAACTAGCAAAATAACTTAAAACATCATTAATAAAATAAAAAATATAAAAATGATTATTAATTGAAACAATGTGAATTATAAATTCTAGAGAAACATTGTTAAAATCTGAGAATTCTTATAAAATGAAAGGTGAAAACAAAATATCATAAACTAAAACACAATAACATAGATGGAGTCATTTAAACACTATATACCTTATAAAAACAAGAGGGTAGTATAGGTCAGACATTGCTCCAAAGCAATTTTATGTTTTTAAAATTAATTATTTTTTTTCTTCAGATGTGATTTAGTTTTTGATTAAGCTATTATATTGACAATCAAGTAGCAAGTTAAACTTCACTTAATTAAATAGTGAGAGTCGTTAAGTTGTAACATGTCCCTTACCTTTTACTTTCCTGTGATTTTCCATTCTCTTTACTTTCTCTGTGATTTTCATTGCCATTTTATACTGATCCTGTCACTGTAGTGTGTCAGCTCCACTCTCCACCCTCTACATTTCTGGCATTGCAGAGGAGTCAGGCTTCATATTTTATTCTGCGTGATTATTTTCTCTTAACCAAAGATTAGTTCGCTATCAGTAATCCTCGTACTCAAGAATAATCAATTCATAAGTTATATGGCACAAAATATTATCCTGTCACTTTTTTTTTTTTTAATCTTTGGGATTTAGTTTAAAGTCATGAACTGAAGACAAGACACACACACACACACACACACACACACACTCAACATTTTGCCCTCAAACCACAATTACAGTGATAGTAAAGGAAGGCAAATATATAGCCAATATTATTTTAGCGTGTATGTGCATGTGAAGCTAAGTTATTTCCAACTATATCTGAATGGCAGAAAATAGATCAGGGTGGTTGCTGAATGTGATGCACTAGAATGGAGAGGAAAGTAACAAGTGAAAAATGCTGACCTGCCTTACAAGAGGGCAGAGAAGTCTGGCTATAGAAACTACAATTCTGACCGGGGAACGAAAGGTAAAAGGGGTGCAGAATCACATGATCTGGGGAGTGGGGAAGGGATTGTTGGCAAAACACCTGTCCAATTCACTGATATATTTCCCTTTCTCTGATCCCTTTGGAAGTTTGTTTTGATTTAATGAGTAAAGTGTGAGCATAACATTTTCCTTCAAATTACTACCCAGTTGTGCTAACATAATTGTAAGTATTCCATCTTTTCACTGGTGACTTTCATACTTCTCTTTTCTTGCAGTGATCACTGTATTCACATATCACTTTCATCCATTTTAAAAATTGAAAATTATGCTTTTAAAATAGTTGATCCTTATGATGATTCATTTTCAATGTTTATCTGCTCATCTTTGCTGATTAATTTTCCATATGAACTCTATAATTTGCCTAGTTTCAAAGAAACAAAACATAAAATGTGTTGGTTAGATTTTGTTAAGCATATAAATCATCTCAGAAGATAAATACCTCTCTGATGTTGAGCTTTTCTTGTCTTAACACATAGTTTATATTTCTGTTTGTTCAAATATAGACTTTGGGGTTAGTTCACTTTGTGTTTACTTGATAGGTCTATTACTTGTGTTAATAAACTAGACAAGAACATGTATTTATTATCTGATTTGATAAAATTATAGATTTGATGATTTACAAATAAATTACTTATTCTAATACATTTTGGATGCATAAAGATTATAGAAATGAATAGCAATTTGCTAGTGCAGTAGCTATTATGTCAGACCTGAGACCAAATTTATTTATTGTATCTCCATGGGCAATTCATTTTACATAAATGCTAAGGAAATGTGTGCATCAGGTATGTGTTCCATTTTATGTATTTTTTTTTTTTTTTTTTAAGATTTATTTATTTATTCATACAGAACTGGGGTACAGGCCAGAGATGCGGAGGGTGAGATAATTTATAGTATTTGTAACTTAAGCCATTAATGAATTTTTAAAAATTGAATATAAAAAGTAATATTCACTAGATTTACTCTACTATGCACATGATCTGATATAGTTATATTGTTCAACTATAAAACAGATCATCACTTCAGTGCATACTTGCCCTAAATTTTTCCTCATTTTGAAGTTTGTAAAACTTCCTAAAAGAGTAGTTTACACAAGGATGCTGTGTCCACTCCCTTCCTTTTTAATTTCAGTCGAAACAAATTTTCCTGACTACTTTTCCTGACATGTCATTAAAATTTCTATTGTGGGCCCTTCCTGGTGTGCAGGAGGTTAAAGCACAGCACTATGAATCTCCCAGCAGCCACTACAGCACAAGTTCAATCACTGGCCAGGGAGCTGACGCACATGGTGTGGTAGACCTCTCCTGTCCTGCCTTCTGCTCCCCTCAGTAGTGTACTTCAGTTGATTTGTCTGTTCTGCTCCCCTCTCTGTCTCAGGTGAATCCTCTCACCCCCACACCTTTAGCCTGTACCCTAGTTCTTGTGTGCATAAATAATCTTTCACCTATCTGTGTCCTTCTTGGTTATAGTTTACTCTAACTAAAACATTTCCTTCTTTTTCTTTCATACATGACATTTCCCAGTCTGTGAGACTGTTTTAAATATCTTCAAATAAATAAACTCTAAGAGAGTCTTCAGTGATCAATTACCACATAAAGGGAATTTATAACCTTCTAATGGATTATCTTAACATCTTAATTACTTCACTTATAGTACTTCATTTTGCTCTCATTTTCTTAGTCACCATTGTTTTTCCATCATCCAGCAAATTAACCTTTAATACTGTTTCCTCAGAATATTTTTTGCATAAATCAGTGAATATGCAACTGCTCAATTGCGAACTTATGTATCTTTAGCATGTAAGAAAAAGTTAAAGTTGAGGAAATATGCCTAAATATAATAGATCTTAATTAAATTTATATTTATTGACAACCCCTAGAAATCAAAACTGATTGTAAAAATGCTATGTTGAGGTCTTTAAGCATATTCAATCCTCATCTTTAAGATGGGAGTAGTGATAATATAGGTATTAAATGTTTCCTACAGAAAACACTTACTTTAGTCACATATGAAAAGCTATTTAAAAGGAAAATGTAGGACATTTTCATTGCTATTACTTATACTTAAATTATGATTATTTTATCTGTTTGATTGTCTGCTCCTGTATCCTGCTTAATCATAGTATTCATTACATATGTATAATGATAAAAATGGAATATATAAACCATTAAGTCAGAAAAGAGGAAAGAGTTGTGAGAACACTCTGCAATTTAAAAAAGTATCCTAAAAGAGAAGCTTAAATATCCAAAAGACTTCTCTTTATCTAAAAAATACTGTAGTTTATCTTAAGTGAACTTCCCTTTACTTTTTTCCCTGGTAGCCCTTGGTAGATATGTGGCTTTTCAAAAGATGTTTTAGTTCAGAGGTAACATGTAGAGGCTGAGCACCTGAAAAGAAGATGACCCAGGTACAAATGGAAGGTGGAGCACCGCAGTATGAGAATAAGCAGATGGCAGAGATCAAGGTCTCAGACATGGTGAAGAAAGAGGAAAAATTACAGAGGGCATAGGAACTAATGCTTCAAGATTTCAAAGCTGTGGCTTTCATCATGGTCTACCAGAGAGAAAGAAGAAATGATTGATGTTCAAAGCATCTCCAAATTTTTGTTCCTCATAAAATTCTGCCTTCCATCCTTTGATTTGACTGCTAACAGCAGTGCATTTTCATGATCAGGGAGGGCGCCTAAGATCACATACTCGGTATAACTACTGCAAGTTACCATTGAAAATGTCACAGAAAACCATTGACTTCTGCATTACTTTTCAATACCTGATAATTTCATTTTCTAAGCCTCATGTATTTATAAAAAATCTTGTAGGGCAGGAATGAAGGGATATAGTGTTAAAGATGAAAAGTGGTGGTGAAATGAGAGAAGTGTCCCTTGCGTGTGCTGAGTTGAAAATAAGCGTCAGCCTTAGAACATAAGACTAGGAAAGAGACCTGCCTCCCAACCCCCAATGTAGACCATCAAAAGGATATTCAGCTAATACTAGACTGGGAAGCATAAATTCATACCTTATCTAAGCTACTGCTATGTCCCATGTAGCCAGTGCCTGCTGTTGGAGGTTTTTTCTCTCCTTTACATCCACCCTTTCTCCTTGCTGAAGGAAGAGTTCTGGCAAAAGGCAAGGATAATTAAAGGCAAATTGAGACCACTCACTACAAGGTAAATCTCTGTTCAAGCTCTGCCTTAGGGTTGTGAGTAGGGAAAATTCTATTTAGGAATGGTGTTGATTTTAAATATAGCAGGATGGGACAGCATCTCTTTTACCTGTTTTTATTTTTTTCTAAAGGTTAATGAGAAATGTTAGGAGTATGGTATGCTTTCTTTCTTTCTTTTTTTTAAAGATTTATTTATTTGTGCATACAGAATTGGGGTACAGGCCAAAAGTGCAGGGGTGGTGAGAGGCTTCACCAGAGACAGAGTGAGGAGCAGAACAGGCAGATCGTCAAAGTACACTGCTGAGGGGAGCAGCGGGCGGGTAAGGAGAGGCCTGCCACGCCATGTGGGTCACCTTCAGGGTAGGTGGGGATCGAACTCTTGAGGAAGTGGCTTTAGCTTCTTAGTGCTGTGCTTTAACCCGTTGCACCACCAGGATGGGCCCAAAAGTAAAGTAACTTTTTATCTGAATCAATAATTTTGAGGACCAAGAAGAAACCATGTAAAACCAATTAAAGGAAGCAATTAAGAGAATAATGTAAATGTTTGGTGTATCTATATTATTACTCAATGCAGCAGATTTAAGACCAGATTGTTCTGCCTTAAATATAGTATGTACCCTCTAGGGTATCTCATTTGAGATCAGTTCATTCTCATTTCATTTTGCTATTTTTGTCTCTGTGTTTAATCTCAATATCTGAAAAGATAGTGGACTGCTTGCTTTGTTTTTAATATATTTTATTGCACACCTAAGTAAATAGAAAACAAAGGCACCAATTTAAAGCATATAGTAATGTTAATATATGATTTCCTAGTCATATGTTTATTAACTGTCCTTTCCTTTATAGTAAAAAAGAGATTCCACCTTAAGTTGTTTCTTTTCTCCATAATTTAAGCCCTACTTATTATATATGACTAGCATTCCAGAGTCTGTTTTGTTAACTTAATATTATCACTTTTTTCTATTGCTTTGTAGGTAGTCTGTTCCTCAAAATTACATTCTGTGCATGGTTCTAGATGATAGGTAGCAAGAATACAACTTGTGAATGGCTTGAAAGTGGGAGCCATTCTTCTCAAAAAGTTATCAGACATCCAACTTCTAGCCTCTCTTTCAAACTATTGATCTTAACTATGAGAAAATTATTTCATATAGTCTTAGTCTACCAAATTCCATAGTAATGTTTTCATAGCAGCCTCTGGAAACTAATAGAATAGAGGAATGCTGTAGTTAGATAAACTCCCATAAATTCTTTATGGATCCATTTCAACAGTCAGATGTAGATGGCTGCTGGAATTTTTCTGAAAGGTTTGAGTTGCCCAATGTAGTTAGCAAGAAGGCTATGGTAGCTAGTGACTTCCTATTTTCCTCTAAATCCTACCTTCTAGACCTGAGCTCATCCAGCAGTATTTTCGCTTACTCCCACAATAGGTTTAACTTAACTATTTTCCTGTTTGTATATTAACTGATATAATTAACATTTTAACCATATTGGATTTCTAATTTATGCTATTTTATTATGAGGTAATTTCTTTATACTACCAATATCATATACACCTACTAATAAAACTACACCTTACATGGTCACCAATTAAAAAAGTTGGTGTATAGTTGGTAGAATTAATGCAAATTAGAGCTGTAATTTTGTATTAACACCTTGGAAATATCAACTACATCATCAACATTTGATGCTATACGTAAATTCACTAATAAGACTTTACTACTCTTACAAATGGTATGATTTCATATATTTTCCTTAGTCACATAGAGGGTGTGTTAGTTTGAAGGCAGAATGGTCACTTCCAGATTATATATTGTAACAGAATTCAATGGTAGATTTTACTGACATAAGTTTTGTTTCTAATTCTTTTAACTCTTGAAATATTCACTAGCACCACCATCTGATAATTCACTAGAAGACGCACTAACAAAGACAGTCTTAACTGTATTTGCAATAAACAAATAAGTAAGCACATTTCTTACAAGTATTAAAACTCCTTTTAGAAAGCAAAGGGTATTTGTATCCATGAACTTAGATGAGAGAATTCTGCTTATCTTTAATATTTTCATTATGCTGACCATATTTTATTTAATGCTTTGCTTTTCTAACCCCAGCTTAGAGAGTACTATCTACTACAGAGGTCATGACTTTACAAGATGCGTGAAGGGAAGTGAGTGGCACAAAACAGCAGGTAGTAAAACATCATACAAGTCAATGAACAACAAGGTCAATTGCTTCATATCTACTTGTGGTTCAGCACAGCTGGAGTGAAAAAAATCATAATGCTTGACTGGCATTGTACAGCAGTGTAATGTGGAATAATAAGAAAGCTGAAATCATCAGTTTACAAAAACTGTGAGTCTGACTAGGCAAACACAGAATGAAAAAGCTAGTTGTCAAAAAGAAAGATGTGGAAAAATCCTTATGAGAAATACAGAAATGGAATACAAAAGCACATGCCTCACACTCTTTTCAACAACAAACCTGGAATACTAAAGTTGCTGTTAAGTTCTGATTTAAACTCATATGGAACTTAATTTGACAGCAGCAATCTCTACTTTCTGCCACTGTCAATCTTCTGAACAAAAATAGGATTTTTATTTATTGGCAATCTAAACACAAATTTTATTTCAGGAAGTCGTAAAAGCTTTAACTAGTAGATGCTATGATTATACTAGTATTTCTTGTATTCTGTATCACAGGACAGACCACAAATAGCAACCGCAAATACAGCTCATCAGTCTATGCTGTGTTTGTTTTTTTCTGTGAGGTAGTTTACATGAACAAATGCAATCAAGAGTACCTAGATCAGCATCTACCTCAGGGATACAATGTGTGAGAGCAGAAGACTATGTGATGCTGTGTCTTGTAGAACAGCTGCCGCACAGAGGAGGAGATCAAGGAGTCATTAAGATGTCGCCCTTCCCTTTCCTGAAGTTTCCAAAATAATTTAAGGACATTAAACACTTTCACTTCTGAACCACGGCCTTGACTCCAATGACCAGAGAAGCTTAGTGTCAGAGAGGTGAGATGTGTACTTGCACTGATAGTGGAAAGAAAGTACCCAGGGAATGCTTTTTCCTAAAGCAAAGCACTCATGTGTTGCATGCATTTTTCAAGGAGTCAGTGCTGTGCTGTGCCCACAGTCCATGCTCTCTGTATTTGTCTGGGGCTGCAAAATCAATTATAGGAACATTAGGAAGGAGCGGTGCTCAGCTAATGATGCATAGTGTCGGAGGTGTAGATCTTTGCTTCTGTGTTCTTTGCACATTTGCTTTTTGAAGTGAAAAATCAATTAAGATGCTAACAAAACACACCACACTCATTCTGAAGAAGTCTTTTCCTTCTCTTTAGTATGCTTTAGAAAGCTGCCCAATCATTAACGAAGTCATATTCAACATGTCTCTCATATTCATTGTCTCCTTTTCACCTTACTGGGTGAGGCAATTGACTTTCATGTAGTAAAAGGCATTTGTTGTTTTCAGAGACTTTCAGAGAATAACATGTGGGTGGGCGTTTGTGCAGTTTTGTATCTCCTGGAACAAGATTCTCATTTATAAATATTTAATAAAACAGGGGAGTAAGGCATCCCAGGTGGCTCAGGGGTTAAAGTTTCAGAATTGTGAAGTTATCCACAGCCACTGCAGCATGAGTTCGATCCCCCGCCAAGGAGCTAACCTACATGGTGCAGCAGACTTCTATCTCGTTCTCTGCTCCCCTCAGCAGTGTATTTCAGTAGATCTGCCTGTTCTGGAACTCACTTTCTCTCCAGTGCATCCTCTCACCCCTGTACCGCTGACCTGTGCCCCAGCTTTTTATACATATATAATTGCATCTTTAAAAAACAAGAAAGTGGGCCCTCCCTGGTGGCACAGTGGGTTAAAGCACATCACTAAGAAGTTTAAGCCACTTCCGCGTGAGTTCGATCTCCGCCTGCCCCGGAGGAGATCCACATGGTGTGGCAGACCTCTCCTGACCCGCCCGCTGCTCCCTCAGCAGTGTACTTTGTCGATCTGCCTGTTCTGCTCCCTACTCTGTCTCTGGTGAATCCTCTCACCCTCCACATCTCTGGCCTGTTCCCCAGTTCTGTATGAATAAATAAATCTAAAAAAAAAAAAACAAAAAAACAAAAACAAGAAAGTAGCAAATACACATATTTTAAAAGTGTATACTCACAGGTTAGGTATGAATTTCATGCCCTTATTTTTAAGAATTAGAAACATTAGGGTACATTTTCTATTTTTAGAGTGCTGTATGAAAGAAAAAGTTAAAAAAAAAAACACAGATCCTGGAAAAGTATCACATATAGCCCGCCCCACACACACACATCAGTAATTCTAGTTACTATTCATTTAAGAGAAAGAAGGATGGCATTTGGACAGAAAATAAATAAATACTTCTATTTCCATGAGGAAATTTCTGCAAGTAAACCTGTGTTTGTGTTTTTTTTTAAACTTATCATGTTTATGTCCAGTTAAGTAAAAGAATAACATCAGTCTTCTGGGCAGTATAAATGGCAAACCTTTAATCAGCTCTTCACATTGTAACTAATACATTAGTAATAGTGCATCCGCCAGTGGTATGCACTGGCAGATAATGAAACACAATACAATATGAAGCTCATTTTCCATTTTTATTCATAAATTTTACTTTTATTCTATTTGTTTCTTACCCAAACATAATTTCTTTCCAGCTCTGCAGTTTTAGTCTAATTTTCATGATTTGCATAAATAGCAGCAATTTGTTGTATTTCAATTTCACGTTGATCTCTCCAAATATAGGTAGGGTATGATCCCTCTACATTTTCCTATATATCACCATTATGTAAATGGCTGGCCTTTCTGTAAAAGGTGTTCTCAGTGGTTTTCCAGCAAATAAGATATTTCAACCTTTACCTATCAATGATCCTCTGTCTTTGCACTGCAGTGATGTGCAGCACATGCAGTTGTTTGTCATGAAGTTATTTAGGGTATCAGGTCTGGGGAGGGAAGGAATGGGGAAATGAAACAGTTCCTAAACGGTGACTTTGGATTGCTATCAGTTAGAGGCAGGCTGCACAAGAGAAAGTTCCCTGAACAAGGGCAGGTCTAGTTTATTCAGTAGAGCAAAACTGGAACCAATTAAAAATTTCCCTTGAAATTGATTTTATGCTTTGTAATAATGCACTGTGCATGGCCTCTAGGAAGCATTTTAGATGCAGTAAGTTAGAAAAGGTTTTCCTTCCCCTGGGAAATAGCAACCTCAATAGAAAAAGTTACATCTTCTTTTAGGATGGAGAGTGTCAGACAAACTTTGTTGTTCCCATTCTGTCCTTCAGCACAAGCTAGGTTTCTAACAAGCTGTCAAGCTGCCCGAAGGTTTGCATATCCTTCTTCCTGGTAGGTGATGCCTTCCCTAGTGTGAGCTGAAATGGGAATATATCTAAAAACTGGATGAAGAGAATCAGAGAATGAAATAATTAAGGTTTTCTGATCATCAAATTCTTGCTGAGGGAAGAGATCAGCTATTTAACAGGTCGCTTTTGAAATGTTTTGCAGCAAAAAGCAAAGCATATTGTAAGGGAGGTTCTTATCCAAACTTTAGTGTTATTTGTAAAATTAGTCCTTAAATCAGATACATAAAAGTACCTGTTCAATGATTTGGTAAAATGGCACTTTCAAGTTTTTTTAGTGTAATATTTCACTGAATAAATGCTTGTAATCTTTGAACAAATTTTCCACTTCTTGTTTTTTGTCCTTTCTATAAAACATCCACAGAAACCCTGAATAATTTATTTTTTTCTGCAAACTCTTTAATAGTAAGTTAATTTTTTCCTGTATCTACTGCTTTTAAGATATCTATGACTTGACTCCAATTGGAAATAGAGTACATGTATAAAAAGATAGATATCCTATAGTGAGCACTACTGTAAACATGAATATTGAATAGGTAAAAAGGTTTTATGACACTAATTTAAAGTGACATTTTGAGTATTTCAGCACTGATCTGGGTGAGCATTTTGAGCACCTGACTGTGCCATGGCTTCCTTGAACTTCAAGATCGAAGGGGAAGAGGGGTAATACGTTTTTTATATCTAAAATTATCTCATTGAAGTCCAGTCTTTTCTTATTTTTAAACACTCACATAGAGGTTTCAGAAGAAATTCTGAAAACTAAAGGTTCTCTTTAATTCAAGGCAGTAAAAAAACCCTCTAAGTAGCCTCTAAAAAGTATTTTTTCTTTTTGAGTATTAGAGTTGTGATCTTTATTTGTTTCAGTCACTGTGCAGTTTTTGGCTGTGTTAGCTCCTGTGTGGGGAGACTCAATGTCCAGAACCAGCCTCTCAGCTCTGCTTCTGCTCCTTTGTTCCTGCTCACACCTTAGAGACTTTGACTTTTGTTGATTGACTGTTGCTAAGTACACTTAGTTTTTTGGTGGGTGTTAATAATACACAAACACAAAATGTGTGGGTCTTTCTAAGGGCAATGGATAACAAAATCATCCATAGAGAAAGTCAAGAAATAGGAAGATTGAAACATGGGCACCCTACAAAATTGGGGGTCTATGTATTTAATATATGTTAAAAATACTGAAATTAATGATCTTTCTTTTAGAAGTGCCTCAAATAGACTAAATGTGGAAATGTAACTTGCATATTCTACTAATTTATGTGTGTTTTGTGAAAGTGCTTTCTTAGAAATGTACTTTTGGGTACTTTCTGTAGGAAAAAGTTTTAACAGTAGGTTACAGGTAGAGAATATTATCTTTCACATATACATTATCATTCATTGTTCTTATGGACAAGCATCAAATATAATGTCCTCATCTCCCAGCCCATTTTGACCTGACCGACCAATCTTGAGTATTCTTTTTTTTTTAAGATTTATTTATTTATGCATACAGAACTGGGGTACAGGCCAGAGGTGCAGGGGCGGCGAGAGGCTTCACCAGAGACGGAGCGAGGAGCAAAACAGGCAGATCGACGAAGTACACTGCTGAGGGGAGCAGCGGGCGGGTCAGGAGAGGTCTGCCACGCCATGTGGTCACCTCCGGGGCAGGTGGGAATCCAACTCTTGCGGAAGTGGCTTTAGCTTCTCAGTGCTGTGCTTTAACATGCTGCGTCACCAAGGAGGGCCCAGTCTTGTGTATTCTTATGCCTGGTGAAGCACTCTGCACTTATACATGATATTTCTTAGAAATATTTGGAGAAACTTTTCCCTTAAGCAATGCCCTGTGATTTGGGATTTGTGGGAAAAAGAAATGTTATTACTGTTTGTACTGCCAGAGGCTGTGTACTTTTCATTGCAGTCTTCAAAAACAAGACTCCTTCTAATGATGGGTCAGTTCAAATAAATTTTCTGTTTTCTAGATGAGGAAACTGAGACCCAGGGGGGGCCACGTGGCTGACATGTGATGAAATCAGGATCAGGCCTCAGATATTCTGGCTGCAAATCATTGTCCAGATTTGAATTTCCTGGTTAAATTGGTTCAAGTTACTAAGCTGAAACAAACTTTTATTTTTTTCAAAACACAGACACACACACACAAAGAAAAAAAAAAGAACTTCTAAGAAGGACTTAGGGAATCTGTCTAAGGATTAATTGTTATGAATTAAATTGAAGTTAATACAGAAATGAAAATATACACTAACACCTCACTGTTCAATGTCCCCCGTGTCTTTTTATGCCAGAAGTCCTTACCATTATCAGTGCCTAATTGGATAAATAAAATGAGTACAAATGTTTGCATTTGTCCCCCGATGGAAACTAAAACTCCTCTCCAAATCCAAATGACCGATAAAGTGAACAAATATATTTTCATATCCCTGTGAAAGCTTAAGTTGGATTTTAAAAGCAAAGGAGTTTCTCCCTCATAATGAAGTCTGGAGTTCCATTAATAATTTATCAATTCTATTGTACTTCTATACATAAATAGCCATAGAGTTGATACAAATAAAATTGCCTTGAAGCTTTGCTGAATATTTAAATAGGTTTTGATGGGGAATATTGAATGCAAATATGGTATAAAGTTTGCAACATAAACTGAATTACAAAAAAAGTCTTTAGGCTACAGTGATAGGTAGAACTATATACATTTTCATTTGCAATGGCAAATAAATCAAGACATAACAGCAGTGGCCCATAGTTAAGCATTTTTTTTCATATAATAAATACATTATTTTTCAATATTAAGAAAAAATGCATATTCTCACTTTCAGATATTTGAGACTTCAAATGTTATGAACATGAGACAAAATGTAAACTAAAATTCTTATAGTTAACACCAACAGTAAATGATTGCTTAGAGTTAGTAAATAAAATAATCTCAAGACTTTCTGGAATTTTAAGAAACAACAGAATCTTAAAACTTATTAAATTATTCTAAAGTGAGGAATGATCTTTACAAAACTCCTTAAGCCAAATGCAGTGATTCCAGATCCTGGTAAGAATTTCCAATACGTACTGCCATATTGTCCAATGTGCAGTGACAGCCAATATTCTGCTCTCCTCTTGATTCCATTATTTTAATACTTTCTAAAAAGGATCAAATTAACCAACTAGAAAGCATTAAAATGTTTTTTCATTAACAATATAGTTTTTGTTTTTGTTTTTTTTTTAAGATTTTATTTATGCACACAGAACTGGGGTACTCATGGGCAGTGAGAAGATTCACCAGAGACAGAGTGAGGAGCAGAACAGGCAGATACACTGTAGCACACTGCTGAGGGGAGCAGCCAGTGGGTCAGGAGGGGTCTGCCGCACCATGAGTGTCTCCTCCCTGGCCGGGGATTGAACTTGTGCTACAGTGGCTGTGGATAGCCTCACAGTGCTGTGCTTTAACCCATTGCACCACCAGGGAGGGCCGTGGACATTGTTTTCATTGCTGGATTCATAGATGAAAACTAGGAGTCACTGTGATGGACATGATCATAGCCAAACCCCTAATTTGTGTGCTACATTTCTCTCTTAATAATTTGATATAGTTTTTAGTTTAATAATAAGATTTCAGGGATTATTAGGCTTAGATTAGTATCCTTGCTGGACTGCTTTCTATGTTGAAGCCTAGAAAACATCTAGCAACGTCTCTAATTTCTCCTTTGCTTCATCTTTAAAGTAAGGGGGAAAAAATAACCACTGGCCTTAGGGAACCATTATGAAGATTAAATAACTTTAATAACCAATAAATAATTGCATTCAATATTCCTTTCAGTTGCTTTCAAAATCTTCTTTCCATCTAATGCTACCACTTTATTTTCTTCCATTTTCTAGGGTATAAAATCTTACAAGTGTTCAGACACTGTCTCAAGCACTGCACTTATATTTATTCCATTAATAATTAGAGGTTTATGGGATAGGTGTTTTTATTATTATTCCTATTTTTAGATGAACCGAAACAATGTGCTAAATAATGGTGTATCGGATATATAATCCAGGGGACCTTGGCTTCAGAGTCTAGATTCCTAACCATTGAGCCACAATAAAGACCTGACTCAAAGCCTTTCACATGTGAGTGCTTACTCACAAAATTCTCACACTTCACCCTCCTCCCCATTCTAGCTTCTGCATCAATCACTGAGATTTTCTCACACTTCACCCTCCTTCCCATTCTAGCTTCTGCATCAATCACTGAGATCAGATTTTCTCACTGATCCCCCAGCCTCATAGGGTGTCCTTGTTTCAATCTTCCTGCTGCTTGACTCGTCTGCCTTGTGAATCACTTTGCCATTCATTACTTTTGAAAGGTCGTCTGTGACTGTCTGTGATTTCTGCAGCATTGTACTCTCCACGGCCTTCCCTCCTTTTAAAAGCAACATGACTCAGTGGTTTCAGAGAGCAGATTCTTGAACTAAACAGTCTCCTAAGCCTTTCTCCAGTACTTAAAGCTGTCCACCCTAGGGAGTTACTTAAACTTCTCCTGCTTCTTATTCTTGGCAATGAAACTAAAAGTTTTGCCTATCTTTAAATATACTGGGAAAATAAAATATATGTAAGTGAAATAGAACAGCACAGTGGCTATCATTTAAGTAGTTATTATTATATTTTCTTATATACTATAATCTCAATTATTTAAGAAGAAAAGAGAAAATAACCTGAAATATAGTTTAGCATTAATTGGCAGAGTACTTAAATTTTTTCATCTTTGAAGTTTTCTATGTTATTTCTTCAATGAGAATAGATTATTTTAAAATAAGAAAATACCACATTTTAAACAAATTATTGCAATAAATGAGAACCTTAAATTGGACCTACTATTTTCTTAGCATTGTACTTTGTTTTTTTTGTAATTTACTTATAGCTTTAACCATACAAACCATGCTTAACACAACTAGGTTCTTATAAAAGATGGAACATTGTCAGTTTCTGTCTATTCTAGTAAGACTTTCTGAGTTTCCACTGTAAAAACAGTAGCTCCTTAACAAAATTCAGGTCTTTATTGTGGCTCAGTAGTTAGGAGTCGGACTCTGAAGCCAAGGTCCTTGTACTGTAGATCAGATGCACCATTATTTAGCACATTGTTTCAGTTCAGCTAAAAATGGGAATAATAATAAAAACACCCACCCCATAAGCCTGTAGTTATTAACAGAAAATATATAAGTGCAGTACTTGAAACAGTGTCAGGACATTGTAAGAACTCAGTGAATATTCTCCTTCTATTCCCACTCATTTCTCCCCTCCACATCCTCTTTGTTCTTATCTATTATGGCATCACATTATAATATTTATCTTTCATATTTATCTCTTCCTGTTTCCTGTAAAAATGCACTTATTTTGTACATCAATTCAGAATTAATTGAGCTCTAGTGACTTAAGGAGGAGGCGTTTTCAGTCTTCATATTTTCTCTTTTAATCAAGTAGAAATTTGATAGATTAATATGCTAGTTGCCTAAGAAATAATAAAAACAAACCATTGAAGTGAACTTATGTACTTTTCCTCCAGTTGTAAGCTGGTCAGAATGATATGTCTAAAGAGGTGGTATCATATGACAGGTGATTTTATTTTAATGATTTATTTATTTATGCTTACAGAACTGGAGTACAGGCCAGAGGTATGACGGGGGTGAGAGGATTCACCAGAGACAAAGTGGGGAGCAGAACAGGCAGATTGATGAAGTACACTGCTGAAGGGAACAGCAGGTGAGACAGGAGAGGTTTGCCACTTCCTGTGGGTCACCTCTCTGACCAGGAATCGAACTTATGCTGAAGTGGCTATGGCTAGCTAGCTTCATGGTGCTGCTCTTTAATTGGTTGAGAGGGCTTCTGCCAGGTGATTGTTAACCATAATTGTTAAAGGACTACTGCTGCTGCTGTTATTATTGCTGCTATCTCTACTGTTACCACTGATGTTCCCTCTATTAGTATGACTACTACTATGACCACTACCATCCCATGATGCTGCTATCACCCTATGATAATGTTTATATGTTACTGCTGATAAAGTAAATGTTGTCATCTATTGACCTATGACTCGCCAAAAAATGCCCTTCTTCGTTTCTGGAACCTGTTACTATGTTGCTCGTGAAACAAAGGAAATTTTGTAGATATGATTAAGAATATTGACATAGGAATGTTATCCTATCTGGTTATCCATCAGTTTCTAACATAATTATGGGAAGTCTTACAAAAGAGAGGCAGGAGGTTAGAGAGACAAAATGTGGTATGATAATGAAACAGAGATTTGAAAACAATATGTTTGGGCTTTGAAGGTGAAGAAAGACACCAGGGCCAATGAATGGAAGACTCATAATTCTAAAAGCCAGAAAAAGGCAAGAAAAAGGATTTTTTTTTCCAGAGCTAATGAAAGAAATCCGCTCTGCTGACTCTTAACTTAGCCCATTGAAGCTGATTTTGGAGGTTTTTTTTACCTCTAGAAATGTCAGGGAATAAATTTATATTGTTTTAAAGCACTGACTTTATGGTAATTCATTATAGGAACAAATAGGATACTAATAAAATCTTTCCTATTGGTCAGACTTGAGCTGTTTTCTTGACAGCCTCAGCAATCCTTTGATATTGGGATTGGAGACAGGGTTTTCACTCTTACTCACCAGGTCCACTACACTCTTCATGGACTGTAATATACGTATTCTTCACACTTGTGTTTAGCATTTTTACTACTGAATTCTAGGTGAGACCACAGATTTTCAAAAAACATATTCTTCATATAAAAGTAAAGCACTTGTTTACTCAAACTGGAACTTTTCTTTTTAGGATATGTAGGTTATACTTTAAAGTACTTTGAAGTCAACTTTATTTCTTAATATTCAACTTAACAAATTAATATTCTGAATGAAACATGTTTTACAGCGCAAGACACACAAACAAGCATCCAGATAGATCAATGTCATAGAAAAAGAGATAATTTGAAACAAACAGACAAAAAATAGTAAAGCTGGAAATAAAACAAAATACTGCAAACTGGCACCTATGTATGACCCAGCTATTGGATCAGGCCAAGAAAAGAAATATATCCAAAGGTTGCAGAATTCCATTATGAAATTTGTAGAATGTTATTATGTCATAAAATATACATCTTTTATGTTTTCATTTTGACACATGCAGATGAAGAAGTTCCTGGTGTGATTGCATTTATGATAAAGTTGATGACTGGGTGTTAAAATGTGAAAAGTGACAGCGATTCTTCAAGTAGAAAAAAAAATCTCTTCAGAATACTGATGAGAAAAGACAGTATGAATATAGACTTGGTAGGCAGAGCTTTTATTTTCCTATCTTATCTTTGACAAAACCATCACATTCTGAAAATGGTACCTACAATAGATAAGGAAAGGCCAAATTGAGTGTTCTGTGATAGAATATTACATGCAAATAATGGACTTCTTTCACAGCTTCACAGTTTGCATTAGTTTTGAAAAACTATCATGCACAAATCATGAATATTCTGATTTTTAGAATATACCAATTTTGAGGTTTGTAAATGGTCATAGGTGCAAATTGTTGTATCATCAGTCACACTTACTGCTGTGATTGGAAAAACCATGTATATAGGAGGACATATATGTCCTTGTAATTGTGTACAGAGTAAATCTTTATACTTTATTCACAATTTACCTGTGAATTGGCATGACACTGCGAATTTGGTATCTAAAATAAGGAAGATGAAAATTTTAAATTGTCAGGTGATTTTACACAGATTTTGAAGGAATAATCATAAGCATATATTTTAATAGTTGCAGTTGGCAAAGGAACACAGATGTATAATGAGTAAAGATTTGGGTGCTTTGAATACTAAATTTACTTTGCTGTTGTCCTAAAAGACTTGCTTCTGGTTAGTATTTATAGACAGAACCATCAAGGAAAAGGCAATGAACAACATTGGGGGAGCCCAGTAGTGTGTAATTGGAAGTTAGTTGAATAAACAGGCACTCCCATAATATTCTTTAATATAGAATTTTATTCAATTTATTTCAATATATGATTCTTCCTGAGGAAAGTTTGTTATTAAATGCTTATTTACTTTGCTAGAATTATACATTATTGTTTTATTATTGTTACAAGTCAACCTTTTGCTATTACAAATATTATATTTGAAACGATATTTTCCTTCCAGAAACACTAATAATTGTACCTACTAGGTGTTATAAAAATGTAAACAATTGTTAGATACTTTATCTCCATAATCTTAATCCTAACAAAAACTCCTTAATAGAGATGCCACTTAACACTTTACAGTACATTTTACATGAATATTTACTGTGTGATTAGTTTAAGACTTATGAGTGTCTTGGTGGTGGGTGTGGTGTGGTGAATTACTTCTGGAGAAGTATGAACCTATTTCCTAAATTATTTAAAAAATTTTTTAAAAGATTTATTTATTTATGCATACAGAACTGGGGTACAGGCCAGAGGTGCAGGGGCGGTGAGAAGATACACCAAAGACAGAGTGGAGAGCAGAACAGGCAGACTGATGAAGTACACTGCTGAGGGGAGCAGCAGGTGGGCCAGGAGAGATCTGCTGTACCATGCGGGTCACCTCGGGGTGGGGCTCAAACTCATGCTGAAGTGGCTTTAGCTTCCTAGTGCTGTGCTTAAACCCACTGTGCCACCAGGGAGGGCCTTATTTCCTAAATTATATACAATATAATAAGCTAGTATTATTGCATTTAAGAAAATGCTATGAAAAAAAAATCTGATATTATATTTTTTAAAGTTATTTCTTAACCCCCACCAAAAAAAAATAACCTCAATATCAAATGTCATATTCCTCCTTTTAATAGTTCTAATTTGAAATAAGGAATAAATAGTCATGAAAAACAGTATTTGAAAATTGAATTTCTCAAAATTTGTAAATGATGCACATATCAAAGAGTCGGCATAGACTGAAAGGTGAAACAGAAGTTTTAGACATGTGTCATTACTCTTTACTCTGTTGGATATCATCCTATGGATCTTTGTGGAGGTATGTATGTGGTTCTATGTCTAAGCTGCAACGTCATCATTTTCTAGGTATGCAATGCAGTATTTCAGTAGTCTTTCAGCTCATGCTCAACCTATCATTAGAAAGTAGAAGGTAATGCTTTTCAAGGTTCAAATCTAGGAAAAACTAAGTGCTTAGCATTTTGCAGGTGACCTAAAATTTCACTTCAAGTTCCTCTTTGAGTTCACTGCCCTCTTTCCTCCCCTTCATTGCTGCTACCATTCATTCCTTTCTCATTAGCTCAGATTCCTTTGCCTTCTACCTACTGTATACCTTCTATTAGTTGACACTGTGACCTAAACTCATTTGAATGTTCAGACACAAAACAATGAATTGAAAATGACAACAGTACATTTAATTTCTAAGAATGTGTTTCCTTTTCCTAACAATTTCTTATCTATGTATTTAGATTAAATGAACTTCCCTGCTACATCACCAACCAGTGTCATTTAAGCATCTTCTTATAAACTTTGCCCCTCAAAAAAAACTTACTCTTTTTCTTTTGGTATGTCTCATTAGAAACACAGAATATCTGTGTCTTTGCAGCTTTTCTCTGGTATTATACTTTCCCTTTATTTTACAGATAAGATACATGGTTCAGAGAGGTCCTTAACTGAAAAAATACAGTAATGAATTACCTAATTCATGGATTGTTGATAATATTAAATTAGTTAAAACTTATAATGTGCCCTACAGAAATTCATTAAATCTTAGCTAATTATTTGTATGTTAATTATTTGTATGTTCATTATTAAGGCCAGAGGGTAAGCAGATATTAAATAGCAGGCAGTGTTGATATTTGAGTGGGTATATTTCTACCATAATTCCATTTAGGTGCAAAGGGCAGAGAGGAAATGCCCCCCTACTTCTGTGTATTCTCCTTAAACTAGTCCAGCAATCAAATAACCTTAGATATAATAGTAGAAGAAAAGAACTTAGCTAATTACATATACATGGGGAGTCTCCAGGGTTTTAGAATTCTAGCATAAAGAGAGCACAATGAGGGTATTTATCCTGTGTCAGGGAATGGGCTAGGGGCTTCAAAGAGAGGCTGATTCATCTGGGAAGACCAGATGCTCTGTAATTGCAATATACATAGGTTCTTTATTGTAATATCCTAATTCTGGGTAATACCACTAATTTTCATTCTATTAAAAAGTTCATAGAGTGTTAAATACTTTTTCCTGAGCCTGAAGGGTCTCATTGATTACAAATATTCCACATATCAAAGTGACATGTTTCGGGGAAGACCTCTTCGGTTCATCTCATGAAGAATTATCTGGATCTTTTGGGAAGGCCTATCTAAATGTGGTGAGACCTATCCTTCACATCAAGTATCTTATAGACATCCCAGAATCTTTCTTTCAGTTTGCTCACTTTCCAATTCATCAGGAAATCCTATTGGGTAGCTCTTCAAAGTACAGGTATACCACACAGAATTCCCCTTTGTTAGCATTTCAATAAAGTAAGCTTCTCTTTATTTTAAGGCAGACTTTGGGGAATGTACATATCTCTACAAAATAAAAAAAGTTTCCAGATGAATTTTACATAGGAAAAAATATATCTACTGTCCCAGAACACAGTTCAATAAAATGTTAACATTTAAACAAAATAAGTTAACAAAATATTTTAACACATCTTAAAGTAACATTTTAATGATGCATGGTAAAAATCTTGAACATATTCCAAATATAATCTATAAAATGTCAGAATCATGTGAAGACATTTAAAAGAGAGTTTCAACACAGAAAATGACCCCTCAGGTTTTTCAAGTGCTAACCATTTAAATTACTGACAAAACAAATCTTCATCATTATCCATGTTAATTATTTGGTGATTTCAAAGTAAATTTCCACCCTAACATATTAATTTATTACTCTTGTACAGGCTTTTTTCTTATTATGCTTTAGTCACTCTATTTTGGAAATATGTGATGGTTTAAATAATTTAAAATATGAGAAAGAATTTGGATATATAAAAGTCAACTGACTTTTAAGAGAATGTTACTCACGTTAAGGAGGCATTCTTTATTTTTCCAGAATATGACAACTTTTCAACACCTCCACCTCATCTACCTTGGAATTTTCTGTCATTCTTATTGGTATTACTGCAGTCACCTTCCCAGAAGGTCCTGCTGTTTTTATTTCCTGACATTTTCCTCCCAGCATTTGCTCCTGTCTCTGCTCAAAACCCTGCAGTGGCTCCTTATGCTGGAAAATGTCCAGTTCCTCCAGTGGTCTACAAGGACCCACAATATTGACTCATTCTTGTCACTTGTACCTCATCTTGTCTCTCTCCCACAATAGCATCTTTAATTACAGAGAATTTCCTCTCATTTCTCCAACATTCCACATACCCTCTATATGGAGATTTATTTCCTGCTTTTAGGAGACAATTAGATGAGTATTCCTTCGTCTGCTATTTGTCAAGGAACTCTAAATATGCTACGATGGTACATTTTGGGGTAATCTGCTCTGAGCCTTGATTTTTGCAACTAAAAATCAGGAAGACTATTTCAGTTTCACTATTCACATTGTCTTGAGGAATTT
The DNA here is from genome assembly GCF_000260355.1 of Condylura cristata. Lineage (NCBI taxonomy): Eukaryota > Metazoa > Chordata > Mammalia > Eulipotyphla > Talpidae > Condylura > Condylura cristata. Next base: position 20,358,069 of record NW_004567105.1, read on the forward strand.
CCTGGAATTAATTAACAAATTTGTTTTGTTCCCCGAAATAGTTTAACATATAACAATATGAACTACACAAAGGAAATGACTTATTTTGAGATACAAGAGGTTAAAAAAAATCTCCTTTTAATGGAAAAATGACTTTTGACATGTTTATACTGCCAATAAATATTTATTGAATGAATCAGTGAATAATCAAAGTGTTCTTATGAAGAAAGTGATTGCCTGAAGTAGAATTGTAAATTATTTTGAGAATTGGCCTTGTAATAACAATATTAGGCCAAATTATGGCTCAATATACATATATTCAGTAAGATTTCACTGTGGTTGGATAATTCAAATTTCTTTTGCAGTGTAATGATGGAAGGGCAAAATGAAAATTCCTTAATTAATTCAGATTTGAGAACATTTTTGAGAGTACCTAGAGAAAATCTTTTTTGTTCATTTATTCTTCAGATATTTATGGTTCACCTACCACATGCCAGACACTATGTTGGTGGTTGAGACTAAGTTGCAGAGATAAGGACTTAATTTGAAAGCCCACAGATAAAGAGGGAGGACACATGTGAAAACTATTAGTATGTCATGTTGTATGATGATAGGGCCATGCACATTAAGGTATGGAGTTTTAGGGGAGGGAATGCTAAGTCAATCTGAGTGATTATGATATAACTTTACAGAGGAAATAATACTAGGTTTAAGACTTGAAAGATAAAATAGAATTTTCAGGTAGAGAGAGAAACTTATATTCAAGAGAAGTACAAACAAGAAGTTCAAAATGCTCATTTCTGAGACTAGGAGAGGTTACGTTGCACAGCTAGGCAGAGGCTGCATATTCTTGAAACTATGCAAACATTAAGTAATTTTAAAAGGTGTTTCATAGGTAGCTAGACGATCTAATACAGGCAGCAACTACGAAAGGTAAATATGGCTCATGATAACAGTTTAATAGTGCTATTTACTTATTTAAAACTTCTTTTTAGATTTATTTTTTATTTTTTCATACAAGAACTAGGATACAGGTCAGAGGTGTAGGGGTGAGAGGACTCACCAGAGACAGAGCGGGGAGAACAGTAAGAACAGGCAGATGGACTGAAATACAATGCTGAGGGGAGCAGCAGGTAGATAGGAGAGGTCTGCTGTGCCATGTGGGTCACCTCCCTGGCAGGGGATCGAATTCCTGCTGCAGTGGCTTCAGAGAGCTTCATAGTGCTGCACTCCAATCTGTTGCACCACCAGGGATGGCCCTCAAAAATCTGTTTTAAGTAAAAAAAAAAAGCCACATTCACTGTCAAAAATAATTTTAGATACTGTAAATAAAAACACCTTAGGTACTACACATATTAGTTGTATAAATGAAATATAAGTAATTATATAAGTAATTAGAAAGTACTGTCAAAAGCACTATGTAGTAATGGATGTTAGTCAAAGCATGGTCATCATTTCACAATACATACAAGTATTGGATCATTAGGCTGTGCATCTGAAATAATACGTGTTTTATGTCGATTATATCTCATTTATGAAAGAAAAAAAAACTGGTTTTAAAAAACTGATTTTTTCTACTAGAGGTAGTCTTTGATTTATGCATTTTTCCTTTCGTTGATTCCACTATTGCAGACATGTATCAGAAGATAGCAGTTAACTTTATAATAACAAGACTGATTTTAAAATGTTATTTTGAAACTTCCATGACCAAAGAATTTTTATCTTTGGGAGTTTATATTTATTTTTAAAATGCTTCCATTCCCCTGATTATTTTGTGATTTTTTTTTTGATGTGTAGTTACCATAAACGTAGTTTGTAGACTATGCAACCAAATTAGTTTTCATTACTTTAGATTTATTCCTGACCCAGTCTCTAATGTTCAGCTTGGTCATCAAATTTATTCCTAATGCTTGCCTCCAGGTGACTTTCAGATGTTTTCAAAATTAAATCGACTCTCAAGGGACAGATAAGTTTCACCATTATGGATATCTAAATACATGTGACATAGGCACAGAGCACAATTCCCAAGAAGTTACCTAAATATTTTGAGTAATAATATCTCTATTAAAAATTACTGGTAACCCCCAAAATGATTCAAAAGGAAAAATATACATGAGTCCAATTATTGATATACTTATTGTAATGAATAATGTTCCTTTAGAGTCAAACTCTGTATGTAACCAGGAAGCATTTTAATTCAGTAATATTTCTGTAAAAGTTTTTTGCCTGAATTGAAAATAAATGTACCTACTGTCATCCTGCTTTACTAAAAAATTCTCTCTTGCTCTGTGTTAAAAATTACATTTGATTTTAATGTGTAATATTTGCTGATTAATAAAATATTAAATGTCAGCATGTAGCAGACTAGATTTTAAAGTCCTCATATCTTACTTCAGAATATTGCTGAGTGATATTCAGTCTAACTATTTGGCCTCTTTGATACAATGACAGTAGTTTCTGGCAATAGTGAAAATTATTTTAATTAATTAACTTATGCTTGGTAAAGTCAATTACTATTATGTGAATTTTTCACATTTCTATAATGATAGGATGGAAGTTCTGATTTAATATGAAAAAACATACAATTGTCACTTTTCCTTTCCAAGGTTAATTTGATTTCATAGCAGCGATCACTTCTGTTGATAAAAGCCAAAAAGCAGTGTTCCTATGACAGGTTGACTTATGATAATCACAATTGCTTTTATGTTAAATAAATATTAAATTCCAGAATCACTTCCTTCTCTTATTAGTCAAAAGAATACTTATCTTTGAAATCTTCCTCTCAAAGCAAGCATATCAAAAGGATTTTGAAAATCACAGATGTGGCTAGTTAAATGGAGAGTATGATAATAAACTGTCAGCTTGAAACTTTATCACAAGAATGTAAAGAAAATCTCATACGTGACTCTGATATTTGCTGAAGTGTGATATAAAATTGGAATATACAATGTAAGGATCTTTCATATTAAAAATATCTGTGGTAGAATAAAGAGAATTATTAATGCATGTCAACATAACATGCTATTATAGTAAACAAATAGAAGGTGGGAGTTGAGCTTATAAAATTAGTGTCTGTCAATGAAAATATGGAAAATTAAGATATAAATGGTGTTATGGCAATAAACCTAAGAATCCAGAAAAATGTGAAATTCTACCTTGGTCAAAACAATATTGATATGTTTCCCATTTGCTCATCTGAATATTTCTTGATGAAATAAACAAAAATTCAAGGCAATTTGTTATAGGGGACCTAATTTTCATGGCCAAGAAAGAACTGATTTTTTTTTTAATGTATTAATGTTGTCTTAGGCTACAATCTATTTTTTTTATTAAAAAGTTTATTTTTACATCATTTTGCACATTTTTTTTTCCATCTCAATTGTAATCCCCACGGGTTTCCCATCACCAAATCACCCCTGTGCCACCACCAT
>NW_004567105.1:20362893-20437821 GCF_000260355.1 Condylura cristata
GTATATTGCTTTTGGCAGGATGGCCATTTTGATGATGTTAATTCTCCCGATCCATGAGCAGGGGATGTCTTTCCATTTCATGGTGTCTTCTTGTATTGAACGAACTGATTTTTGATAAATGAAAGACATACTAGAAAGTGGTACTGTGACTTCAGAGTCCAAAATATTCAAGCAAAAGTGTATCAAGGCATAAAACATGTCAGTTTCTTCACATGATACTGCTCCTCCAATACCTTGGAATATATTTTGAAATACAGGTCCTGAGGCCCCTCTTAGTTCCAACCAAAATCAGAAGCTCTGCAAATGGAGAAAGGAATTTGTATTTCTCACAGGTAATTCTGCAGGGGTGTATTTCTCACAGGTAATTCTGCAGGGGAATCAGGTCTCTTAGACAGTTTTGCTGAATACTAGTAGAAGTTTGTCTCCCAGGGTGAAATGGCTTACCTTTAACTATCTGGATTTCAGCTCAGCTAAGTTTTCAATCTGGCTGCCTACTCCTTTGGGTGGAGAAAGGACTGTAATAAAAAGGAAATGAGGATCAATCTTTTAGATTTTTGAAAAATAGCACTCCTAACAAAGAAATAGTTTCCCAGTATTCTGTTGACCATGGCCTTTAGTTTGCATCTTATTTTATTTTGATTTGTTTTTAATGAAAAGACAATAATGGAGAAGACAGTAAACCTCTCCTTACTACTTTCAGGAAACCAGACAAGTATAACATAGCGAAGGGAAGCCCTCTGCTCTATTTCAGTATAGTTCTCTCAGTCTTTCACATAGAAAACATCCTTCCCATGTCTGGCAATTGGCTGCCTGTCAGTTATAGTTTTCTGCATTGGGAATTTCAAATTTTTCTGCCTTTTATGTTTAAATTAGTGCAAGTTAGAAGAGGATGAAGCAGGGACTTCAACCTGATCCTATTTTAAACCTACTCCTGCCTGCTTGATTCTATGTGACAAATACAATTGTTTAACTTCCAGTGTCTCTGTCTTGAAATGTCATATTTCATGCCAATGAGAGAACTGAAAAATGAAAGAATAGCCCTATGAATATTTTATTTGTTTGGGCTAATTTTTGTCTTGCTAACAAATATATAAGACTTACTGTACTTTAAATTAACAAATGGGGTTAACAAATACAATTACTCTTGATAGTCAGCATTTTAATAAGCTTATAGTTTGCATTGTTGATGTAAAATTTACAAAATGCCTGTGCTTACATTATTTTATTTGAAGACATTGATAATTCCTTTAGTTCCTTCATGTAGAAATAGACATAGTGATATTTAGGTCTGGAAAAATTAAGTAGTCCGCACAATTCCATGTGTATTTTTGCCTGTCCTGAACAGATTCTTCCTTGGAAATTATTAATAATTGACCAAATGATTTTTACATGGAATGGCACATTGAGATTACACTATGCCTATCTCTATATGGAGTTTTAAACAAATGTAAAAATCACCCTGTTTTTATGAATACAAAAATCTTACAAATTAGACAGGCGTTTCTTGAAACATCAGCAAATTAATTCTGTCAAGAATTTTTGAGGCCTTCGCATGTCACTACAAAAAGAATATATCTTGGTTATATCTGCTGACATCTGATCTATGTCTTTGTGGAAAAAAACAGATGACTGCAAACTATATAGATTGCATACTAAATGGCAAGTCAGTTTGAATATAGACTTGTCAGTGTATGGAATCTGACTCAATCTATTTTCCTTTGTCAAAGTATTATTTATACAGACTTGTATGCATAATTATTCCTTTCTTATAATGGAGACAATTTCAATGAATTTTCCCCCCTATAAAATAGCTAAACATAATTAAATACTGCATGTGTTAGTGCAATTTTTAAAAACACGTGTCAAACACTAGTCAAGATTGGTGAGTTTCAGAAAGAGAAAATATATATATATTTCTTGCCTATTTTGGTCAGCCATTTGTCCATCATGTGATTTCTATGTTATATGTATTGATATTAACTGCAATGAGCCTGACTAATCAAGAAATTGTGCAACTGAAGTAAAGTGACTTACACTAACAATTTGAAATAGAAGCAGCTACCTGCTTACTAGTATTTTACCTGCCATGAGCATCAATGGCAGATAAAATAATAACCATGCAAGAGACCAACCCTTAGTAACTAACAGATGGACCTGAAAATACATCTCTGAGGCAATGTAAATATAGCAGTAGAAATAAGCTAAACTGAGATGCTTTGGAAACCACCCATGCCTGTCGCGGCTCCTAGATCTTCCCCAGATTTTGACATCCACAAGGGAAGCTTCAGACCTGAAAGTTGCCAACTTGTGTGCTGGGTTCCTGAACTTCACCTTAGTGGTTTGTAACCTCTGCATTTCACTGTCAATTAAATTATATCTGATTCATTGTGATGTGAATTTCTCCCCCAAATCACAGTGCAATGATGTGTGATTGGCTTGAGACTTTACATGAAAATTCTCCATCTAAGTAGTAGGAGTCAACACAGTTAGAACTGAACCTCACACTATATGTCTTCTACTACCAAGGGATCCATAGATAATTTAAATATATTTTCAGTCTTAATATGGAAATCCTCAAAGTCATAAATAATGCAATGAGAAAAAAATATTACACAAGGCTTTCCAAGTTTATCCACCAGCTCCTTTGTTTTCCCTGAAAAGCTTGTGCTGCTCATTTTTACACTGTCTGAGGAAATGAGCAACAAAGGATTATAAATTGATTATTAGCATGACTATGGAAAGTTCTATGATCCTCTATGACTTGTTAGACCCAAAGGGCTTATTTCAGCTTTGGAAAAATATATGTCCTTAGAAATGTAATAAAACCTAAATTGGGTAGAGAGAAATTATGTTCAAATAAGAGAGAGATTAGAAAAAATAATTGAAGTTTTTGAAAAGAAAATTGCTTTCTGTGTTCTTAAATATAGTGCCAACTCAATTGAGTTTTTCTTTTCTTTCTTATTAATAGTAGAATTATACCATAAAAGTAAAGTTTATCCTGTCACATGTGGAAGAAGTATTAAGATCATAATGTATACATGTTAATTATTAATACACTTAATTGTATTTGCTATTTAAGCAAGTGAGCATACCTAAAATATTTAAATGAAACACTTAATGTTACAGTCACACCAAATGTTATAAATATATACACTTTGATAAGCAAACCAATTAAGAATGGGTAAAGACTTCAATAAGAGGACAACACTCCATGACATCAACTTAAGAAACATCTTTGGGCAGTACTCATTGCAAGTAGTAAGCAAAGAATATAAACAACTGTGACTACCTCAAACTAAAATACTTTTGTACAGTGAAAAAGCAGTAATCAAAGTGAAGAGGCATCCTTTCTAGGAGGAAATATTTGCATGTGATATATCTGACAAAGGACTATCAAAGACCTACAAAGAGCTTATACAACTTAACAATACAAAATATCCCAATCAAATATTGGGCAGTTTCAATGAAATTTCAAATTCTTTTCTATCTATTTCCATTTTTTTTCTGTCAGAAAATCTTATTTTAAAGCACTTTTGAACATTCTATAAATTTCTTTGGGATATATCCCTGGTTCTAATCATTAAGTAGTTATTTCTACTTCTATCAAGTAACCACCATTTCTAGTTCCTGCCCAGTAAGCTCTGGAAAGTGGGAGAACCACCACCCTTTTAGGAGTTGACAAATGAAAATTACTTGTTTTTATATACAGCAGGATAATATAAATTTGATAGTACTATGTTAATTAGTTGGCAGAAGAAATAACAATTTTTGGTGCTATAGTAATAGTTGGAACTAAATTTCCAGAAAATAATAAGGATTTTACTTAATAGACTTTTACAGTGGAGTGTTGAAGTGGTGAAATTTCGATTTTCCTTTTCTAGAAAATTATATGTACTAATTACATTTAGAGATAGTTATTTTTTTAATGTGTATAAAATAATCTCAATAATCATGATGTAAAGAAAATTCAAATAATCCATCTAATTCTGTGGACAGAATGTTTCTCCTCTTCTCAGAGAGCAATTCTAAACTACTTCAAGCCTGTGGTGGGTTATTAATTGAATAAAGTTTCTTGATTCCCTATTCTATAAAATAAATAAACATTACATTAATATTAATTAAAATGGGAAAATATTTCATTGGAAGAAACACCTGACCATTAAAAACCTCAATAGTTAAACATCATAAAAGCTATAAAAGGGACATTATTAATAAACTGTTTATATGTGAAATCTCACTGTTTATTATGAATTAGACTTTGGGGAAATAAAAATGCAATTTGTCCATTGGAATTTAAGAGAAAACAAGAAAATACCTTTTTGCTCTTCCCCTTCCATGTCTGAACCACTTGAGAAATAAAAAGAGCCAGAGAGCTGGAGATGAAATTACTCTTTTTATTACTAAGAATGCTGATGCAGGAAAATGTAGACATGCAAAATAATGAAATATCTAATGCTAAATCCCAGGTTTATATAGATTTATATACTGCAAACTTTTCTGTGGTTTAGTCTCTCTCCTGTAAAATTTATAGCAGGGAAGAGCAAAAGCAAATTTGTGTTTCCTTGGATTGATTGTATCCCAAGATCAAGGAAGAAGGTGGGTTGAGGTCTAAGCCATTATCTCAAATGAATGGCTTGGATAACTCATTCTGTCTTGAGAGGGAATTAGTAGGGAAAGAAGAAGCAGCATTTCCTTAAATGTCAAATGTCAGATGACTTTTTGATTTTGACATAAAACATTACAGTATTCATAATGAGCATTGCCTTTTTAAATATTGAAATAAGCTTTATTTTACTTTAGAAGGGTTTAGGAATTAACTGGAAGAATGGTTGGGAGAATGATTTAGTGTTTTTTTCTTGATAATGTATCAGGAAGCTTGAATACATATCTCTTTCCTTGATATTTCTTTTTGTTTGTTTGTTACTGAGAGTATTTGAAGACTATTTTATTGACCTTCACTCGAATCATTTCACGAGAGTGCTTAATGCCTATTTGCTTTTTTGATGATTTTGTCCTTTCTCCCACAAAAAGACTCTTAAAATATAGGCTGATCCCCTAATCTTCACTTTTCCTTCTACTTCAGGTTTTTCAAATCTCTGCAATACTTCAAATTGTGCAGGATCACAAAGAAACAATATGTGACAAATAGACAATAAATCTTTACATATACATGGATAACCACAAAAACAATTATCTTGTAGTTAAGGGGTTTTGAAAAAGACCTCATAACATCCTTATCTTAGTTGCAAATACAAGTATAATAGAGCATCCTTCCTGACTGTGCATTGCTACTGCCTACTTAAATTGGACACTAAAGATTTGTGATACTGATATGATGTTTGCAAAAAAGCAGAGAAAGCTAATTTTTATGTCATTGCTCTTTCTCACAGAAAAATAAAATATTATAATTAACTTACTTGCATGTTGATAACATGACTTAATTTTTTAACCTCAAGGGTATTTATTAATGCAGTTATCTAAGCACAGTTTCAGGCAGGAATTGCTATAGTCTGAGTTTCCACACAGACATCAAATGTGTGTATATACACACATATATGTGTAGATATACAAAAAAGAGATGTGTGTTCATGTGTGTTTATGTGTATGAAAAGATATATATGACTGTAAATCAAAATCATTCTAATTACAATTTTATATCTGGATTTTCGCTAAGCAATATTTTCCCCAAATATTGTATGTTTATTTTATCAAGATATTTACTGCCATACATTCAATACTATTGATCATATTTTCGTGCCAGTTAGAACCCTAGTTTATATTAAACTTATTCAGAGGTAAAATTAACTGGAACTATTTGTAACTGTTTATAAGTTTGTCTTTGAATATTTCTGTAGAATAAAGAAAAATACATGGATGAGTTTTTTTAAATAACATAACAGTTTATTTTTACATCATTTTGTGCCTTTTTCCATCTCAGTTGTAATCCCTGTAGGCTTCCCTTCACCAAATCACCCTTGTGCCATAACCATAGTTCAGTGCACTTCCTCCCCTGCAATTTTGATCCCATTCCCCACTTCACCCCCGCAAAATGTCTCTGTATAGTTCTTCATTCTTCTTATTATTTTCTTCCCTGGTCCGTTATCCTCCTGCTATGAGTGAAACCTGATATTTTTCCTTTTCTTTCTGGCTTACTTCATTACGCATGATCCCTTCCAGCTCCATCCATGTGGCTGCAAAAGGCATGTATTTATTTTTTATTTTTTTGGTTGCTGAGTAATATTCCATTGTATATGTGTACCACGCCTTTTTAATTCAGCATGGATGAGTTTGTTGCAGATTCATTTATTTATCCAGTATTTATTGAGACCCTAATACTGTTAAAAATGTTTTGTTTCCAGCTCTATAGCAGTGAACCAAATCATCAAAATACTTACCTTCCTGAACTTTACAATTTGTGGGATCAATCATGTAGTATAGAAAATTAACAAGAAATGCTATGTGCTGGATTAAAACATGGTAAAGAATTTGGAGAAAAATTAAATGGATTGGAACAACTCGCAGCCATAAGCCTCAATGAAAGGGTTTATATTTGGACAAAGATTTAGGAAGAAAATTTTTAACCTTTGTAAATATCTTAAGAAAAAACATTTTGGGCAGAAAGAGTCATATATGCAAAGATGGAATTGTGTCTGACCAACTTAAAGAACAGTGAATAAATGAATGAGTGCATGAAGATTGCATGAAGGTGAGGATATTAAGAAATGAGGCCAGAAATGACAGTACAGGGAAGCAGCGGATCTTGTAGGCTCTGGTGGGTGCACAAAAGCACCTGCATTTTATGCTGTCTTAGAGTGGAATGAGATAGAACAAGAATCGTTGAAATTTTTTGAGCAAAGAAGTGATAGAGGTTTTTATATCTATTTTATCTACATCTATTTAAAAAAAAATCACACTTTCTGATATACTGACAAGCCATTACAAAAGGGCCGACGGAGGAAGCTGAGAGTCCAGTTCAGAGACAATGACATTTCTCAATATATTACTTATAAACAATGTGGAATTAAAGAAAAATTATGATTCATAATAGTTATCTGTAGAGGGCTGTATACTAGTTTGTTAAAAGATATCTCACTACCCTAATCCCTGGGACTGCTGATTGTTGCTTTATTTGAATAAATGGTCATTGAGGCTTTAAATAAATTGAGGACCTTGACATGAGGAGATAATCAGGGTTATTGAGAGGATAACCAACCCCTTAACTCCTATGAAAAGTAGCCTTGTAAGTGTGAGACATACACAGAAGAGTTGGACACACTGAGGAGAAGATGGAGGTCCAGCCCAGAAACACTGGCAATTATGGGGAGCTTGAAGGGACAGGAACAGATTCTCCCTGGAGCCTCTGTGGGGAGGGTGACCTTGCCAACACTTGATCTCAGACAACGGCCTTCAGGACAGTGTGATAACAGATTTCTGTTGTTCCCTATTTGTGGTAACTTACTATGTTACTTTGAGATAAGTTATAAATCATCTAAAATTAAGTCTTTAATGGTGTATCTTTTTAGTTCCAACAGATGCTGCACACACACACACACACACACACATAACATAATAACTTTATGCTTCAAACGCCTCCAATTAGTGATGATTATTTCCATCAGACACATGGAAAGTGGTCAAATTCCTGTGAAATTTGCTCAGGTTATAGTGCAGCTCATAATACATCCAGGAAGTCCATAAACTTTAAAGGTGTTAATGAATCTTAATCTGTCTCTCTCAAATATGTATGACATATAAATTACCTTTTTGTTGTTGTTGTTGAAGTAATATTCATTTATATCATAACCTGTACTTCTATAGCCTTTAAAATCAACAGCTGTATATCCTACCTTCTTTTTACCTCCAGAATTCTAGTTTTCATACTCTCCCGCTCAGTTGATCCCTTTTACCTGATTTGCTCACCATCCTTCTCCCTTCCCTTTTGGTAAACACTATTTTGCGCTTACAGTCTGGATGTTTTATTTAGTTTGTTCATTCATTTTGTTTCTTTGCATAGCGCATGTGAGTGGAATCATATGGTATGGCTTTCTCTGTTGGACTTCTGTAATGCCTTCTACATAATACTTTCTAGTTTCAACATTGTTACAAATAGTGGAGATTTAGTCTTTTTAAAAAATTATGTTGCTTTCATCCATACAGTTCAGAGGCATAAACTGCTTTTATACTATTATAACCATGATTATTATACTTATTCAGAAATTTTTCATCACCCCAAACTGAACCTCTGTATCCATTTAAGTAATAACTTTCTACCCTTCTTTTTCCAATCTCAGGAAATCACTATTTTACTCTGGATTTAAAACTATTTCATATGCACAATATAAATGGAACTTTATAATATTTTCCTTTTATACCTCTCTTATTTCACATAGCATACTATTTCAAGGTTATCTGTGTTGACTGTATCAGAATCAGATTGTAATGTGTACAGTGTTTTATCAGGCTTAGGACACTATGTTGTTACTTTTTTTTTTTAATGTATTTATGCATACATAAATATGGCATACAGGCCAGAGGTGCAGGGACAGTGAGAGGATGCACCAGAGACAGTGGGGAGCAGAAGTACACTACTAAGCAAAGCAGCAAGTGAGATAGCGAGTCTGCTGCGCCATGTGAGTCAGCTCCCTGGCCGGAGATCGAATTGGTGCTCCAGTGGCTTCAAATAGCTTCACAGTGTTGTGCTTTATTCTATTGTATCACCAAGGAGGGCCCACTGTGTTGTTATCTTTTATGCAGTGGAAGTTTTCACTTAAAGTACTCAAGCCAAATTCATATACCATGGTGGGGATAAGACATTATAATAATGTGAGGCTATGATTCAGTTAAGAGCAAAAGGGGGTAGCAAACCTTTTGCAGAATTGGACCAGTCTGGAGAAATCCTGGAATCTATTTGCAAAGCAGAAAGTGTCACTTGTCACCAATTTTTGGAGAAATTGGAGTCCAAGTCTAGAAGCATGGCGTCCACAAGCATCTCAATTATTTCAAATCCATTGCCTATATTGGTATCACTTTCTAAAAGTGGTTTGTATCTGTCCTTGCCTTTGCAATATATATGTTTATCTGTGTCTCCCCTCCCTAAACATAGGGTTGCATATTAATTGGTTACTTGGTCTCCGTTGTTCCCATTTTTACATCAATCAGGACCATAACAATATCGATATATAGACCATTTGTCAGTATTATTATGATATAAACATAAGCTATACCAGTGAACTAAAAAGGGGTACAGATTCTGTAGAGTTTGTGAGGTAGGTTTGTGGATCCATGTAGATGAAGCAAATATTTCCTGGAGTTACTCATGCCAATGAAAATCAGAGATTCCACATTAAACTGGTTTAGAATTATAAACTAGAGATTTGTGTGTCTGTAGGATGTAAGGGCTGTACCATACCTTTACACATATGTTGGTTATTTATCTGATTCATAAATCATTCTTCATCCTCACATTTCAGGCATTTGAAGATCTTATAGGCTGTCATAAAATGTAAAGGCTGATATGTAATGTTTTGAAGATACAGTATATTTTATTTAATTTACTTACATATTTACTTAGTTGACTTTGAACTATGAATCATAGTTATAAACTGATCTTGTGCATGTATATGAACTCACTGAAAGTTGCCCATTAAAAAACAAAAAATAGATTTTTGGCCCTCCCTGGTGGCGCAGCGGGTTAAAGCACAACACTGAGAAGCTAAAGCCACTTCTGCATGAGTTCGATTGCCGCCTGCTGGGGAGGTGACCACATGGCGTGACAGACCTCTCCTGACCCGCCCGCTGCTCCCCTCAGCAGTGTACTTCATCGACCTGCCTATTCTGCTCCCCACTCTGTCTCTGGTGAAGCCTCTCACCGCCCCTGAGCCGCTGGCCTGTACAAATAAATAAATCTTTAAAAACAACAAAAAAAAAACAAAACGCAGATTTTCAGAACAATCACCATTTCTCTTCTTAGGGCATATACCATATATTTTTTATGATTTTTGCTTTGGATTACAGAATAAATTTCAATCTTGAAAAGATTGTTTTGAAGTATTGATTTTTCCATAATCAGGACATGAATAAGGAATAAAGAGTCCCATGAAAAGAATACCCAACATAGCATCTGGCAGACAGGAGATTGGAAAAGAGTTGAAATAACTGAAAACTTTTTTTTTTAATGGGACTCAAATTACTAAGGGAAAAGAGGAATTGTTAATACACTATTGGCTCAGTGATGACCCATAGATGGTGCCCTCTGCTCTGTCTCAGACAGAACAAATGATATTTGTTGTTTTAGCTGCATGGTACTTGAGAATGTCATAAACATTACACAGATTGTAAGTCTTCTGTTCCTTTTCTCTGCCTTTCCTCCTGGTCCTCTGAATTAAGTGCTAAGTTCTGTCACCTGGGGATAGTTATAATAATCACAGTACTGATATTGCCAATGGCAGGAACAAAACTAGATCAAGGAAAATGTGACCCAAAGTACATGATTTGAGATGCCAGTTGTGACAGCTAATGCATTCACTGCTGGAGGAAAATGAGCCCCTTGACTGAACTCACCCTGGTCTGTTAACTGATTACAAAATGTAGGGTGGAAGGAAAAGCATGCTTGCTTGTTACACATAAATTTACTGATTAAGAATTGAGATACTGTATACATGGACTCTCATATATTTGAGAATATTTTTGTGTTGAGAACTTGACTATTAGGTTTGTATGGTGGGAATGAAGCCCACAGAATTGCAGAGTATCACAACACTTTTGTCATGATACGATTTGCATTTCAGAAAGGAGGTAAATATGAAATAACCACTAACATGCTCTAGCTCTGTAACTCACAGGGTTTTAAAATCTTTTACATGAGGATGACCTGAGGGCTTTCCCAAGCACCAACTTGTGAGCTGTTGATAAGGCTTTGTGATTCTCCAGGAGAGGAGGAGACATCCTGTGATCTCTTTACAGAAAGAGAAATGAACCTTGGGTTAATAAAGATAAATAGAAATTTGTATTAACAATATACATTTGAAAAGAGTTACATTGTTCAATCAAATGTTTAGACTCTAACTTTTCTTTTTTAATTTTGTTATTATTATTATATATTTTTGGTAACATTCATCATTGTGTATTAGAATCATAGGATCTCCCTCCTCAGGTGTTACCACACCACACCCACCACCTAGACACTTACAGTCCACCACCACAGTCCACTGTGCTCTCTCCTCACCTTGCTCTGGCCTGTCCTGTGTCCATTTGCCCCTCTGGTAACCTTAGTTTTATATCAGCTGACTAACTATTAGTCTCAACTCTTAGTTCGATTGATTATTTCTGATCCTTTGTTTGGTTTCTATAGATTCCATGTAAAAGCAACACTATTAAGTAATTGTCTTTTCCTTCTGATTTATTTTGCTTAGTAGCATCCCCTCCAGTTCCATCCATGTTGCTATAAATGGCAAGAGTGTCTTTTTGATAGCTGAGTAATACTCCATTGTACATATACCACATCTTCATGATTTCTTCACTTGCATTTGGTCATTTAGGTTGTTTCCACAGCTTTACTGTTGTAAATAATGCTACAAAGAGTGTGGAAGAGCATGTTGCTCTTTTATTAATGTTTTTGTATTTTTCTGGTAGGTAACTAGGACTGAAATTGCTGAACAGTGTGGCAAATACTTATAATATTTCAGAGTCCCCCATAATTTTTTCATAGGGACTGTATCAATCCTGGTGGGATTTTTTTTCTTTTTCTACTGTTAACATCCATGTATTACAAATGTGACAATTTCTTTTTGCCAAAAAAATTTTTACATAAATTTTGAGTTTTAAATGACTTTTAAAAAATAATTCATGTGTTATCTTATATAATAATAAAAAAGGCAAAAAAGGAGTTGGACAAAATTAAAGATTTCTTATAATCAGAAATAGGGCGGAACATAGTTATTCATGAGAAAAAGATACTTTTTCAGGCAAAGTCACCTTCCCTCAGGGGGAAGCAGGGAGCTTTTAGTCATACAGATGGCCTCACTAGTAGTAACCAAGAACTCCAGATTGATCACTTTAAATCTCCAATTTTGGGAAAGGCTGAAACTACAATTAGGTCAGATATTGAGTCTTGGTGGGGTTTGGAATGAATGACTTAAATATATTAATACTTAAGACTTAAATATATTAATACTTGTTGATATAATCTGATTTTTTAAAAGACTTAAAAAATATATATATATTTATGTATACAGAACTGAGGTATAAGCCAGAGATACAGGGGCAGTAAGAGGATTCACCAGAGACAGAGTGGGAGCTGAACACGCAGATTGACAAAGTACACTGCTGAGGGGAGCAGCGGGGGAGATAGGAGAGGTCTTTGCCCGATGTGGATCACCTCTGGGGCCTGGGATCGAACTCGCACTGAAGTGGCTGCAGTTAGCTTGCAGTGCCCTGTCCTAACCCATTGCTCCACCAGGGAGGGCCCTATCATCTGAATTTTTATATTAAACAAATACATTTTCATTTATTTATGTCTGAACACTTCTGCAAGTATAATATAATTATAATAGAAATTCTACAATAATAGGAAATATTTTTTCAGAGTTGAGAGTTGTTGGTTCTGTAAGTGAGCCTACTGTGGATACTCTGCTTCTATCATACAGACAAACTTCCTGATAATGATTTACAGCAGGAAAGAAGCTTTATTACAAGACGGTCAGGTTTGGAGTGGACAATACAGCCTATATGGGCTAGACAGCACCTGGGCAGCCGCAGGTTATGTTCCAAATGTGCATCAGGCTTGTGGCCTTCTCCCTCCAGTTAATTGTGAGATAATCATTAGCCAGAATCTAATGCTTTTTGTCTGTCATGGTGCCTCACAGTCAGTGCAGTGGCCAAATTGTTTGGCCAGGGCCCTCCAGTCCATGAACAAGGCACCTGTTCAAACAGGTGGGGCAGCTAGTCCTATTGGATCAGAATTTCTTGTACGGAGGCTGCTTCATTGTCTTGGGGTATTTGGATTGTGTGGCAGGTGAACTGGCTCATGAAACACTCCGGTATTTCACATGTGATAAGTGTTAGCTTCACTTTTTTTCTTCTAGAGGTTGTTCACATGTATTTCAAAACCACAACAATGTATGTCCAGTAATATAGGTATCTAACAATTTCCTCAAGATACAAATTTATTTTCCTACTAGAGACTTTATGTGCTTCTGTTGCTAGAGGAGCTGATTTAGTTATCAAGGATAGCTTTTAATATGAAGATGGAATCGAACTACCTGGAAGCTGCCACGTTCATTTTCCATTAAAGGTCCTCTAGGCTTATGCTAACATTTCTGGAATGCCTCTTTCAGAAGTTCTATTGAAAATCTCTGTTTAAGTATTACTTTCCTAGGAAGCTCTTTGTAAAATCCTACTGATACTGCATTCCCCAGACAACTTTATGTTCTCTACTTTTTTCACTTATTTAATCTTATGACTTCTTACCTTTTGTCTGTAGAATACAAACTGTAAAGGCATGAACTGTATCCCTAGCAGAATATCTTATGGCATTATGGTTTCAAAAAAATATTAAATATTAGTGAGTTAATATATTTTTGGAGGAGGAAGAGATTAATTCAGTTGAAGGAATTAGGGTTAAATTATAGGAGATATTTGAGTTCTAATTTACATGTGAATATTAACAATTGAGGGTGTGTAGGACAGGAAAACATAGATAAAAAATAAGACCAATGAGAAAAATTTATATACAGCACTTTGTTGATTACATTTGTCTGGCATAGAATGAAGTCTCAGATTGAGAGAATGCTTGAGGTATGAATTACATGCCTATGATATATATTGTCTAGGTAGGCAATGATGAGCCATTAATATTTTAATCAAAAAGGTGACATTTATGTGATGTTTAAAAAATAATCAGGTTACTATAAGTAGGATGGAAAAGCAGCTATAGGGTTCCTGGCCAGATAAGATTCTTTGACTTTAAAGAAATTGAAAGAAGTAAATAGAGCATCAGAACTTCATTATAATCTTGCTGCTAGAGAATGGCCTCTAGCAAACCAGTTCTAAGATTTCTCTTTTTGTAGAAATATGTTTAGATGAAAATAGCTTAAATAATCTTCATGAGGGTAGAATAGGTATAAAGAATGAGAATAGCAGGTTAAAGATAAATACTGTAGGATGCAATTAAGTTGAGTGTGGGCAACTGAGTCCCCAGAAATTCTCACTCACATACATCTATCAAAATCTTGTTTAAACATTGTATTAGGAACACAGATTTCTTCCCAGAAGGAAGTTGTGAATCCTAGCATACAAAACAAACATTCTTTCCCACATCAAGTAAGGAATCATTTTTTTCCTGATGAAAGGGAAGGACAGCCAGTGTGTACAAGAATGTTTTTAGACTAGGGAAGGCTGGCAGTTTAAAGTAAATATACCATCATGGACATGCACTGTGTTATAAAATGAATGTTTTTATATTTATAACCCCTCCTTCCCCCGTTCATTTGATGAAGACCTTAGCTTCAGCATGGTGATATTTGGAACTAGGGTCTTTGTGAGTTAAATCAGTTAGTGGGTAAATGAAGGTCATTCTCCACAATGGCATTGGAGTCCTGATAAGAAGAAGAAGAGAGCAGAGTATCCTCTCTCTACCCTCAGAGAAAATGGTGAGAAGGTTCTGTCCCCAGGAACTGAGTGTTGATCCCATGATCTTGGACTTCCAGACTCTATAACAGTGAGAAATCAATTTTCCTGAAGTCCTGAGCTACAGTATTTTGTTTTGGCTATCTGGGATGACTAAAACGTCTTGAGCCTAAAACTAACCTCCAGATCCATTTTGAAATTTCTAAGTCAGTTCTTATATTTCCATGAGAGTGCTTTTTCCTTATTGATTTACTTAAACCTTTACAATAACCCTCCCCTTTAAAGCTTGTGTTTTTTGGGATAAGATTGATTTCTTCAAATCAAAACAATTCAGATTAAAACATTATATTAAATTCTAGTTAAAGAAAAATGTTACAATCTAGGGTTATGTTGATATTTTGAATGTAATCTAGAAATTGAAGTTATATGATTGTTCCAATCTATAACCAGTTTATAAAATCTTCCTTTTGCATTTGTCAGGATTTTCTTGTATCTAATGTTCTGTTGTTTCAAATATTCAATACTTTACATCCAAGTAGACAAACCTTATTAGTGCTCAGATACTTTTTCCAGTGAGAATAATAATAAAAAAAAATCTGACCTAACGATCTAAAAGAAAAAAAAAAAAAAAAAAGGAAGTCCAGGCAGCTTTTTTTTTTTTTACCTTTATAAACATCCCAGAATTAAAATATGCAGTTCGCTGAACTGCTCACAGGTGTTTGGCAGAAATGATAGTAGTTTATTTACCAGAATGAAGTACAAAATACAAAACCAGGGACAGCATAACCTGGCGTATATTGGCAAATGACAGATCATGTCAAAATAATGAAAATGCGCAAATTGTCAGAAAGCTTTCTAAAACCATGTTTCTCAGAAACCTTTTAAATTTTCTTAGTCCTTTTTTTCTGAAAACAAAATGTCAAGCCAGTAGGATTTTTCAAACAAAATACACTAATGATAAATACATCAGGATGTGCATGCAATAGCTAAGTATGACTTTTTTTTAGTGCACTATGAAACTTGCAAGTACCACATGATTATAAGAAGGAAATGGTAATGATTTTCTTCTTTGAAACTTTAAAACCCTTCCATGTGAAACAGCATTTGATAAATCAGGGTTATTCAGACTTTTCTTATCAAGTCCTGCCAGATTGATGGTGCCTCCTATCTTCGTGGAACTGTACTTACTGTCCCTAGACCACCCCCAGATTTGTCTTGTAATAGTTAGCATTGTCAATCACCTCATCTCTCCCTTGCCAGACAGCTCCCAGGCCAGCATCTGATTCCTATCTAGAGCCTCCAGCAGCTCTCACACAGTCTCCAGTCCCCAGGCAGTGTATCGTAGCACACTGTCTGATGAACATACTTTTTTGCTAGCTCTTTTCTTTGCCTGCTCTGACTATAAGAATCTTGACTACATTAATCAGATGGCTTATAGTTAACTCAGATAATCCATCTACAAAGTAATTGTTGTATGCCTCTAGGTTTAAGGTAATTTGTTATCTAGCCCTAGCAACTGAAGCAAAGGATGTTGGGGAAGAGTGAAGGGAAATACTTAAAGCTCCTGTTAATGAAATGCTTAATTGAAATATTTTAGTATTTGTGTATTTTAATGAGAATTTTTACCATGTCAGAGGTAGAAATTACTGTCCATCTACTTTCCTTGAATATAAATCAAAACACGTTTCTTGTTGAGAATGATACAAAGATTCTTAAAATTAATTACATAATTATGTATATCAACAATTGCTGTAAGGCCTCATGGTGATTAGAATGTCAGTGGACAATTAACTTCACTGCTATGCCATTGATTAAAGTGAAGAAATGGGATAGGATGTGCCTATTGAAAGGGCTGGTGTATGAATTATTTGAAGGTGCCATATATATGGTGCCATATATATGTGTATATATGTGTGTGTGTATACACACCCACACACATCTCTTGCTTAATTGTTTATAGTTGTATATGACTCATGTTACTTGGTAAAATGTAATCTCATTACATCAAGGGAGTTCAAGAGATCTGGAGAAAATCCAGGTCCTGCAAAATGTAATATGAAAACTCTTTAGCTTGGCACTGATGTTAAATGTCATGAACACCCAAGAACTCACATTCTCACAAGAGTACCACTATACATAATTCATCCTGACACATCATGAACTAGACAAATCAAATGCACCAAACAGAAGCAGTTACAAGAAAAACAGTGTGCAAACAACATAGACCAGTTGCAGTGATCACTTCTCTCACTGCTTATTTTATTTTATAGATTTTTTACATAATGTATCCTTTTTATACAATGTATCTTACTCCCACTTTTTAATATTGAAGATCTTTTATTCCACATAAAAACTACTTTGGTTATTTTTCCTCTGAATACGTACTGTAGTCAATTGATTCAAAAATAAATACGCATTCATTTTGTGTAAATATTTACCAACATTTTAAAACCATGTAAAAATTGGAACATCTTTTTATTTCATAATTAATTCAAGTAAAATTATTTTTAAAAAACCTTCTGCTATGAGACATCACTGTTTATTTTAAAGTATAAATAAAATATTGTACACCATCTATTAAAACACTATTATCATATCTTACAGGTATTTGCAGTAAGTTGTAATAAAACAATAATATTTTCAAAGTTAAAAATGATGGCATAATTAAAAATGAATGTTCTTTATTACTGTCTTAAACTTCATGTAGCAGGATGGATTTGTTTTTCTCTTCAAAGAGAAAAGAAAAAAAATTTAGTCTCCTTTTAGCAACTTATTTTTCTAACACAAAGTTGAAATTTCATCTGTAACATTCATTGAATACTCATTTGAGGTGCTTTTCTAATTATTGCTTTTTTTAAGATTTATTTATTCATACAGAACTGGGGTACAGGCCAGAGATGCGGAGGGTGAGGATTCACCAGGGACAGAGCGGGGAGCAGAACAGGCAGATCTACGAAGTACACTGCTGAGGGGAGCAGCGGGCGGGTCAGGAGAGGTCTACCACGCCATGTGGTCACCTCCGGGGCAGGCGGGGATCAAACTCATGCAGAAGTGGCTTAAGCTTCTTTGTGCTGTGCTTTAACCCGCTGTGCCACTAGGGAGGGCCTCTAATTGTTGCTTTTAAAGGAGGTAGATTGGGGTATAACATCACTAATATTTTGGTATCTTTGGGAATACTCTGACAAGGTGAGCTATAAATAATTCTATATGTAAATTTAGTGCTTAAATATAGTTCCTTTGAGTTAAGTTGCATATATCTTAGAAGTTAACTACAGTTCTTTTGCAAAGACAGACTGAAAGACATATACACACACAAAGCATATCATTCTGTGTTATATTCCTATCTACTTGACCTTACCCAGTTTTTTAAATTAATTAATTGTTTTCTAATATAATAGCTTATTTTTACATCATTTTGTGCCTTTTTCCAGCTCAGTTGTAATCCCCGTGGGCTTCCCATCACCAAATCACCTGTGTGCCATCACCATAGTCCAGTGCATTTCTTCCCCGCCCATTTTTGATCCCATTCTTCACTCTACCCTTGTAAAATGTCTCTGGTATATAGTTGTTCATTATTATTATTACCCCCTGGCCCTTTATGCTCCTGCTATGAGTGAAACCATCCAGTATTTTTCTTTTTCTTTATAGGTTATTTCACTAAGCATGATCCCTTCCAGCTTCATCCATGTTGCTGCAAAAGGCATAAATTCATCTTTTTGATTGTGGAGTAATATTCCACAATCAAAAATGGTATAAAAAATCAAAATCAAATATGTATCACATCCATTTAAGCTAGTCACCTACTTTTGAGCATTTTGGTTGATTCCATGTCTTTCCTACTATAAATAAAGCAGCAATAGACATGTGGGTTCAGATGTCTTTTTGAATCAGTGTTTTTGTGTCTTGGGTAGATACCTAGGAGTGGGATTGCTGGTTCATATAGAAGCTCCATTTTTAGCAGTTTGAGAAACTCCAAACAGTTTTCCATAGTGACCTTACCCAGTTTTTTGTGAATTCCCAGGGGGTTATAACTTCATGGCACACTTGGGTTCCAAGTTTCTGTTGCTGGAAATCCCTAGTGTCTGTCCTCTAAAGCAATTTCTGTGCCTTCCCCTGACCTAAATTGAAGTTTAGCCTTGATTCCCCTAGTTTCATAAAAGCAACATAAAACAGAAATTTGAGATGACTTTTGTATTTGGTGGTGGTCTTAACCAAAGATTTCCTTTTAATGGTGGAGTCTACTTCATAGCAGTGCTAGTCAATTAGATTTAAAAGCAGACATTCTCATTCTTAAGTAGTACTTAGTTAACCCACTACCAGTAGGTATGAAACATACTCACATGTGACAGCCGCATATTACTTTGTCGAGTCTGTTTTCTCTCATTCTTCAATCTTCTCTTTACTCTGAATTCTCCAGTGCCCCAAACCCTCAATTCTTACTTATATGTAAGCATATAAAATTATTATTTTATAGATCAATTAACTCCTTTGAAACACAAGCCCTAAATACAGAACCCACCCATGTATTAATTATTGACTATGTATTGTAGAGCCAAAAGCTTATCTAATTATCTCTTTTCAAAATCATCTTCAGAAGTTTGTAGGGGTAAAAAACAAGCAGTAGTAATATTTATTATCATTTTCACAGAGAGCTCTATATAAATAGGTTTATAGAAAAGGGTTGTGCATGGTGGACAGTTTATAGACATGTTATAAAAACCAGTGCTAGGACTTCAAAGTTGTGACACATAGCTTCTGTCTACAAAGACTTCAGGAATTCTTAGAATCAAAGTAAAGAGGTGATCACAATTAATATTGTTAGTGAAATTATTATATGAAACAATATTTAAAGGATTCAGTTCATAGGAAGCAATATGAGCAAATTCATCAAGAAAATTCTTGAGAATAGGATATAAGGAAAGGGGAGACAAAGAAGTGGTAAAAGGAGTATACAAAGAGTCATCCTAAGTGTTGTTTGCATAGGCACGGTTTATAGTGAACTTAGGAAAAGATATTAAAAATTTTGGAACAAAGAAATGATTCAGTGGCTATATTTTTCTAAAAAGACAGTTGCCTTTATTAGAACTTACTGAAGAACACTTAAGGGAAAGCTATAAATGGAATATATATATTATATATATATATATATATATTATATATATATAATATTCATAACATGCTTTGAAGCACAGATGAAATCAAAAACTATATATATCGAACTCATGTGGAAGTGGCTTTAGATTCTCAGTGCTGTGCTTTAACCCACTGAGCCACCAGGGAGGGCCAGGTTAATCATTTTAATTTGAAATCTATGAAATAGAAGAATGATACATATTTTAGTAATATTCATTTCAAATCAAATCTTTATAGATGACATTTTTTCTATCATTTGTAATGAACTAATCTTGTGTGTCCACTTGGCATGGTTATGCAATTCTCAGATATGTGGTCAAATGTTCTCCTGATTTATTTTTGTGAGAATGTTTCTAGATGAGATTAACATTTGAGTTGGTAGACTCAGTAAAGCAGATCGCCAACCCTAATGCAGTAGTCTTTTATGAATTCAGTCAAAGACCTGAGTAGACAAAAAGGTTGAGTAAGAGGGAATGCCTGCCCAATTTCCTTGAGCTGGAAATCAATCTTTCCTACAGTTGGACTCTAACTGAAGTATTTTCTTTTCTTGAGTCTAGAGCCTGTCGACTTTCACACTGAAACTTCAAATTTTGCTTTTCCTGGTTGTCAGGCCCTCAGACTTGAACTGAAACTCTACTATAATGCCCAGCAAATAAGACTTCAGCTAAATGTACCTGACTCTTTTGTCCCCATCTTCTAAACAGAATGACTAAAGGGAGCTAACGACAAATTAAAATATAAGAATCAGTCACTTCCTACTCCTTTGACAATGCTACCTAATGGAATCTACATTTTCTAAGTATATGTGTTACACATAATAAACCACACATGTAGCTATATTGTAATTTATAAGATACTCTTCTATGCTTAAATATTTGTTTCTAAATTCCTTTTAGAAATGCTTCCATAAATTTGTGTCTTTTCCCCTTATTTGATAAAGTAATATATGTATTTCATATATAAAAAACAATGTGTCTATACATATTATATATATATATATATTTTTTTAAAGATTTATTTATTTGTGCATACAGAACTGGGGTACAGACCAGAGGCTCAGGGGCGGTGAGAGGCTTCACCAGAGACAGAGTGGGGAGCAGAACAGGCAGATCTACGAAGTACACTGCTGAGGGGAGCAGCGGGCGGGTCAGGAGAGGTCTGCCATGCCATGTGGTCACCTCCGGGGCAGGCGGGAATCGAACTCATGCGGAAGCGGCCTTAGATTCTCAGTGCTGTGCTTTAACCCGCTGCGCCACCAGGGAGGGCCCATATTATATATTTTTTAATGTATCACTCGATCAATCATGTATGGAGAGAGAATGAAGGAGAGGGAAGTATATTAAAGAGAGGACACATGAATGGAAAAATAAGAAAGCAGGGGCCCAGCAAAGAGTCCTAATGGACACAGATCCCACATGTTCAAAATAAGGATAAAAGATCGGATTATGACATAGCACAATTCTTTACTAGGGTTTACAGTGTTTCCCATGTTTGAGCTCCACTCATTGTAAGCACATATCTACAAATTTACTGCTTAATAGTAGCAATTGCATAATTTGAGCAGTTTTAGATAGAGCAAGTATAATTGCTCTGTACACACTCTTAAAGTAGTTAAAACATCTGCCTGCCCTTCATCACAGTCATTTTTTTTTTCTAGAAGTAATTATCTTGTGTTGTTTCAAAGTTTTAAAGGATTGAGGTCTGTTTAATTGAGTATGATATTAAAAAGAACTTCTACAGCTGGGTTACCATTAAAAAAATAGGCCACTCTGTAATTCACACAGAATACATTTAACATAAACATAATGTTTGCTGAAACCATCATGTTTGTCATTATGCTTTCCCCAGGTCTTTTTAATGTAGTAATTTAAATATGAAGAAGCCAGAAAGTAATTTCTTTTGCAAAGGGCATGCGTGAAGATGGCCATCCATATCCGTGAACCAGTGCCTCTAAACCATTGTCGTTGATATTCAAAATACTTCCCCTACATGAATGCTACCTAAGATGACTTTTAAAACATAATTTCCAAAATGTGTCGGAGAATGAACTTTCCACCAACAAGCGAGGTACTTTTCAGACTTAGGATTTCACCGAAATCCTAAATGATTCAAATGATTCATAATAGTTTAGCTCACTTTTTCATTCCTTATTTCTACTTTTGCATAATTACACTATTTTTCAATCAGTGGACTCTATTATCAATTTAAAGCTTTGTGAAGTCAATAACTAAACTGTAGTTTTAGTTTTAAGACACATTACAAAGCTTTTTATGTGGGCTAGAACTTTTCTATTAGAGTCACCAATTTAGGGGGTAGGAGGTGTGAGGTCAATTCTGAAGCATATGTAAATGTCTTTGCAGCACATGCTTTGATTAAGATTATGATTTTTGGGTTTTTGCTTTGACCATTCAGAGCCATGTGTTTCTTGCATGCCAGAAAGGGGGAACTGGGCTGTAGTTCAGTTCAGAAAGCTTATAAGGTCACTTCGCTACTCATAAAACTAAAAGCCTACTAAGGTCTCTCGTGGAGTTAAAAACCTATCAAAGCACATTATTATTATTAATAATTAAAATGGTGACATTTATGTTATATATATTTTAACTGAAATTATTGGAAAGCAAATAAATAGGGCACTAATAATAGCTCTGACAGTGTGTATGCATTTGCACTTATAGGTGAGTGTACATTTTTGTGTGTGCACTTACATGGCTTCCTGCTGCATATATGTTACCATAATACACAATTGTTGGTGGAGAAGGCTGGATTTTCTGGTGGCTTTTATCCTACTAATCTAGAAGCTGAAGCAGCAGAATACTTTACCCTGTTTATCCTTCACTGTCCTATTCTGTTTCTTATCTAGCACACAAGTGTCTACCAATCTTTAACTCACTATAAGAAAACATGAAAGCAGTTCTCCATTTTGTATTTTTTTTTTTGCAGTTGGAGAGTTTGTCTTTATTATGTAAAATAATATTACAAATATGGTAGATGCATACAATGTGCAGGTAGCTATTTTACTCTATTTACTCTATTTTACTCCATTCTAATAAGCAAAGACTCAGAATAATTAATTTAGCTATCCATCTTTGATCTGAATCCTGAAGATGGAGTATCAGGTCAAATTTTATAAAGCAACTGATAATAGGGAAGTTTTCCATGGATCTAATCTGATGGATAGAACAGGCTCTATCTTCCTTTCAATTGAGGTAGGAACGAGAGTGCTAATTTAGATGGATACTGATTCTCTGTGACTCAAAATAGGCACCTGTTGTCCTGAATTTAAGTGACTAAAAGTCTAGCAATTTCTGTGGTCTGGCTGAGTTGTATCATTGTCTTAGTAGCCTCTTACATATGAATGTACTTCTGTTGGGTTTCTGTCAGGATAATGTCGAACACTATTGCAACAATGGGGTTATTTTAAACCTGTACTTTAGAGTAATAATGCTTTTATGATTATATTCCTAGAAATGTTATCTCCTAACAGGTATATTATAAAGCCAAAAGTTTTGAGGGTTATGAAGTTAACAGATTAGTATGTAATTCAGTTACAAAGTCAATCAACATTAAGTCATAAATAGCTAAGAAAAGTCTAAATTACTTTGGGTGGGTGTCTCATGAAACAATGTATCAAGAAGTACAATTAATTGTATTTTAAAAACACACAAAAAAATTTAGGTTAGAGGTAATAAAATTCCTTCTGGCATTTGGGCTATAGCCATTTTGTTGACATATGTGATGCAGAATGTATTTCAGGGTTGTGTATTGCTAACCCATAGTCATAATTGCAGAAACACTGTCCTTCTTGTGTGCAAGAATCTTATTTCATACAATGCAATTTTAATTCAGCAAAAATGAAATTCTCCTTCGGAAATTATTATTTCTTGTTCAGTTGTTAATTTGAAAGCATAAACTACCTTTTTTTTTTTTTAAGATTTATTTATTTGTGCATACAGAACTGAGGTACAGGCCAGATGCTCAGGGGCGGTGAGAGGCTTCACCAGAGAAAGAGTGAACAGAACAGGCAGATCTACGAAGTATACTGCTGTGTCAGAGATTCACAGAGGTAATATATTTAATTTGGTTGCTAAAGATTGAGTAGGATTACTCCAAACTGTGGTAGAGAGTAATTAAAAAATATATAGGTTTGTTTATGTCAATTTCCATATGTCAGGAGAGGTCTGCCACACCATGTGGTCACCTCCAGGGCAGGCGGGAATTGAACTCCTGTGGAAGCGGCTTTAGATTCTCAGTGCTGTGCTTTAACCCGCTGCGCCACCAGGGAGGGCCACATAAACTACCTGAGGGGACATATAATTTTAGAGGACATTTCTCTCTGTGAGTTGAAACTACATTATAAGTCTCATTTATAATTCTGTCTATATTATTTATGTTATGCCAATAGATTTTAATCATGGTAAAACAATATCAGTTAAAGAAAAATATATAAATACAATTTTAAATTTTTCTTAAAATTGTCCTCCCCGTCTTCTTCTGACAGGCCCAGTTACATAATTATAATTTTGATATCTTTTAAATTATTAACTTTTGTCTTATAACTAAAACTTATTTTAACAATTTTTATTTTTCTTCTGATTAATCATTGAAACATTAAAGAAAAGTGTATTTACCACATTTTATAAGTTCTAATGAAGCTAATATCTAAAATGTAGAGACAAAATGCAAACTCTAGAAATAGAGGATTTCATAAAATAATTTTTGTACACTTCTTATTTGAGAAAAGAATATTATATTGGCTAAAGTCTTACCCAACTAGAATTTCATTTTATAATTAAATTCATACATTTCTTACCAGAATTCAGAAATATAGTCATAATAGTGAACTCATGTTTAAAAAAAGTGGGAATAATCACTTAAATTGGGAAAAAAAATTAACAGAGTAAACTGGCTAATTCGTATGGATTTAGAATTTAACCAGGATGAAGAATAATAGGCAGAATACTAGTGAAAAAAGAAAATCAGCCAAATTCATACACAATTCTTTTTCGTTTAAAAATATTTAATGTTTACTGCATTAAACATGGAATTACTTCTCTTTACAAATGAAAAATACTTGAATACTGATAATTTCAAAGGGTACAACTTAACAAGTAGGTACTGCAAAGATTTTATTTAATCATGACAAAAATCTTCCCTTTCTCAATCTACAATGTTTCTATTGATATTTGACACTTTTTTTTTGCTAAAATATAATAAATCTTTTAAGTTATTATGCTGGTATTTTTGAAGTCTGAATGATTTTAAAATCCCCACTTGGGATTATTAAAGCTGTCCACATGATTACATGGTAGACATCCCTCAGCCCATGCAGCACTGCCTCTCAGCTTACCAGACGTTCACTCCAGTAAATGCAGCAATCTATGGTAACATTTTTATTCACTATACTACTGTGTCAGAGATTCACAGAGGTAATATATTTAATCTGGTTGCTAAAGATTGAGTAGGATTACTCCAAACTGTGGTAGAGAGTAATTAAAAAAATATATAGGTTTATGTCAATTTCCATTTGAAGATTTTAAGGTGAACTAGTGAGCTAAATGTTTTTAAAGTTTCTTGTGTATTAATTTGGAGATGTAATATTTTGGCCAGTTTTATATAAGCAATATTTGAAGAATAAAGTATTTTACTTCTTTCAGTGCATTAGGCTGATGCCTTTAGAATAGAAATACATTCCTAAATACTGAGCGCAATTTTACATTAGAATTTGCTTTACATATGCTTGTATTAAGATTTTTTTTTAAAGATTTATTTATTTATTCATACAGAACTGGGGTACAGGCCAGAGATGCGGAGGGTGAGAGGATTCACCAGAGACAGAGTGGGGAGCAGAACAGGCAGATCGACGAAGTACACTGCTGAGGGGGGCAGCGGGCGGGTCAGGAGAGGTCTGCCACGCCATGTGGTCACTTCCGGGGCAGGCGGGAATCGAACTCATGCGGAAGCGGCTTTAGATTCTCAGTGCTGTGCTTTAACCCGCTGCGCCACCAGGGAGGGCCTGTATTAAGATTTTTAATTACTTGCTTTTATCCTTTAGAACTCTGTCCTTAGTTCATCTATCCCTTCATTTGCCCTTCCAGGATTAGTCTGATTGTTTCAGGATCACTGATATGGAAAATGAAATAATCATAATAAGAAAGCCTTATTTGTGTTTAGCCTAGATTGTTATAACTATAAGAATTTTTCAGTATCACCAATTCCAGTTTCACTGCTAGACCTACTTCAAAATGTATGAAGCTATTTCATTCCTAATTTTACCTACTTATTCTAATTCTTTCATTTACTCCCTGTGTATTAATTTCCTGTAGCTACTATAACAAATGATCACAGATTTGAGGGTCTTAATACAATAGAAATTAATCCATTCTCAGTTCTGAAAGCCAGACACATGGAAACATTTGTCATTGGAATGCAAGCGGTATCAGCAGGATACATTCCTTCAGAGGGAATAGGGGAGAATTCAACCTATTGCTTCCAAGTTCTGATGGCTCTTAGTATTCTTTGGATTCTGGCCAAATCACTCCAAACATCAAGGACAGAATATTCAGGTCTTTCTCTACTTTCTTTTATATTCAATGTCCCCCTATTCCACTAAAAATGTGATTGATTAAAGTTCCGCTAGGAAATCCATAATATCTTCATCTCAAAACTTTTAATTTAATACCATTTGATTAGATTTTAATTTATATATTATTCTTTGGAGATTTTTATGTAGCCCATGTTAGAGATAAGTATTTTGAAGAGGTCATTTATTTTAGCCTACCAAACTATTTCTAGCATATTGTTAGGTATCTGTGGAGCTTTTAGCCCTATAATATGAGTGTCTTTTTTTCATACTATAAATGTTAAATTTTTAATATTTTAAAGTTTC
Source organism: Condylura cristata (assembly GCF_000260355.1). Classification (NCBI taxonomy): domain Eukaryota; kingdom Metazoa; phylum Chordata; class Mammalia; order Eulipotyphla; family Talpidae; genus Condylura; species Condylura cristata. The sequence goes on from NW_004567105.1 coordinate 20,389,538, forward strand.
TATACTTTTAATGCCACAAACAAATGGATGGGCAAAATATTTGAAGAATGGGTGGATTTCCAAAGGTTGTGATATAATTTATATGAGAAAATCTTGGTCTAGTATGAGTATTCATATTGATAAATCTGACATTTTCCTAAGAAATGAAATTTTTTGTTTTTTTTTTCTTTCATTTTTGCCAGTTGGTATTTCTAGACATAAGAGGCTCCTAGGTAGCCCATCTTCAATGTTCTTGCTTATAAATTAATTCCAGGATTACTACTAATTGGCCCTAGGGCCAAAGTCACAACACTCCAACCCCTTTGGAGCCCCTTTTAAACTCTAAATTCTCCACCACTTTTGATCTTCACCCTTCTCAAGTGTGGGTAAAAGTCCAGCCAAACAGGATTGGCCCAAAAAAAGAACTGAGAGCCCACCACAAGTCTACAGCACCTTCTGTGGGTGAGGGTGGGGGTGAGGGGTGGCTACACAACAGTGTCAGAAACAGGCAAGTCTGGGAGGAAAAGAGCAAAATCGAAATCAAGATAAAAAAGCTGCCATTGTTTACCTCTCCACGGACTGTCATCCACATCCGTTTCAACCAGTCCAGGACCAAGAAGCAAGCAGCTTCTGTACATGTCCCTCTGCTCTATGTGCCTCCTCCAGGTCTCCTTCTTGCTCTCCATCCTGCTTCCTTCCTTCTTCACCCTCCTCTCCAGCTTCTCTCAGCTCAGCTCCACCCTCCTTTGGGTGGGTCAGGGAACTTGGAACCTCCTCTTTTTCCTGGGCACCACCATGTTACAATTAGTGTTGATCCTAACTACCTACAGTAGTACCTGTGTGTATTCAGGGCTGTAATTTCAATCTGTTTCCTTCAGTAGGTGTCACCTATTTTTTTTTTGCTAGTGAGTCTGAAAGTTAACTTTGTTATGGTCAAGACTACATTTTTTTTTTTTTTGGACAGGTATATTTACTATAAAAAGGTACTGTTTCCAGTCTTTTTTTTCAAATTTATTGTTGTATGACATACCAAGTGTCACATTACAGGACGTCTTTCCTAAAATGATGATGCCATTTGTAACTTCACAAGGTAATTAACAATATATAAAGGGAAGAAAATGAAAATATGATAGAAGAGTTCAGACTAGTGGAAACATTTGGGATGTATCTTGCAAAAGGAAGCGATAGAGAATTTTGAATTTTTGTGAGAAGAGATTTTACAGGGAAAGTTAGGAATATGTGTCAAAACAAGGATTGTGTGAAATGGCTGTGTATTCTGTGAAAGGTGACATATTTAATGTCATTGGAACACAAAATGAAGTAGCAACAGAAGCTGAAGTTGAAATAAAATGAGATGAATTCTGAAGTTAATGTTTTTTTTCCTTGTAATTCAGTAAGTAAATATTTTATGGAATGCATATTAAAATCCAAACAGTTCTTTCCATCCACGTGCCCATATAGATTCATATTGATAGGCTAAGGAGTTGAAGTATATCATAAAGAAAGAACTAGATATTATCTTTAATTTTAGAGTTGGCATGATCTGATTTGGTTTTTCGCAAGCTGAATTTAATGGCAGGCTGAAAAAATGTTTAAACTAAGGAAAGACTGGTGGCATAAATAGGGAGAGGCAGGTAGAGTCTGACAAGTTGATAAAATCTTAACTAAAACTCTTGTTAGTGTGGATAGAAAGTAAAGATTATTCTCTAGACATATTTTGTGAGAAAGTTTCATTTTATTTATCTGCTGAAAAATGCTTGTAGAGAGGGGTAGATGTGCTTAAGCATTAGATCAATCTAAAGTTTCCAGTTTGGCTGTATGGATGTGTTGGTATTCTACCTACCTGGAATAAATATATAAGAATGTTTAATTTAGAAGCAATTTTTGGATACTGTGGTAAGCAGAATTCCAAGAATGCTCTCAAAATCCCCACCTCTGTTGTACAGATTTTATATAATGCAGGACACAGTGACTATAATGGATTTGTTCCTGTAATTAAGTTATATTATATGGCACAGGTGACCTTGATGGAGATAATTGAAATGGGCCTGACCTAAACTCATCAGCACTTTAAAAGCTGAGAACTATTTTTTGTGGATCACAGAGATGGGAAAGATTCAATGTTCCATTGTTGTCTTAAAAATGAGAAACATGTCACAAGGTTTTGAGCAGCCTCTAAGAGTTAAGAGTGGTGTGGTTGCAAACAGCTAAGACAGAGGGATTCTGTCACAAGCCTTTGAATTTTTCAAACAACACAAATGAATTTGGAGGTGTATGTTTTCTGAGCATTCAGAGACCTCAGTGCATCCAGTCTTGATATCAGCGCAGTAAGAGCATCTAATTATACCATGCTAGATCTCTGACTTACTTAATAAATAGGTGTAGCTTTATGTTAATAATTTTGTTTAATTTTGGTGCACAACAAGAGAAAACTAACATAAAATATACCTATATAAATCAGTACACAAATAATATAATATCGACTAAAATAACTTTGAAGATGTGTTTGAAAACTTGTGCTGTTATATAATAATAATTTGTGATTTTAATTAAATTGAATGATTTCTTTCAAAAAATATATAAAAGAGCATCTTAAATAAAATGTAGGGAATATGAAAGAACCAGATCAGTAACTGTGGAATTTTATTTTAGAGTTGACAGGAAGGCATACATATCATAGTAGAACTTGCACCACAATCCTTAAGGAAGGTTTATTTTTAAATAGCATAATGTGCGAACCTAAACTCAAGTAAATGGAAATCAGAAAGGCCAGCATTTCATACATTCTAAAAATGGCTTACTTAAATTTTCTTTACAAAAAGACACAATGTGATTCAAAAGAACAAGCAAAGAACCTTTATGATACACTTCTCCTAAGTCTGCAACTCCAGTCTAGTCAGGAGAAAACTGCGAACCAAGTTATAGGACAGTCTCTGAAATTCCTGGTCCTTATTCTTAGAAATGTGAAAAAGGGAGTGAACTATGTTATAGACGAGAAGAAGCAGAGCAACATAACGTAGTGTATATTTGGGACCTGGAGCAGAAAAATGACATTCATACATAAACTCGGATACCCTGAATGAAGTCTGTAGTTGAATTCAAGCCCTGCAGACTACAATGTATAGGTCAGATCAAATCAAGTTGAAAAACTTGCCTCCTACATTTTATCATCATACAGCAATAGCTAATTGTTTTACATACTGTGTACTTACATAATAACAAATTTCAGGCTATCAAGGTAAAGTTGATAATTGAGGAGACCATATGACCCTCTACGCCTTTTACAGAAAAAGTTGGCTTAACACGGGTTTAGGTAATAGTTTTATGCTAATAGTAATTTATTACTTTTGATAGTTATATCATGGTTATATAATATGTTCATATCAGAAGAAACTGGATAGAGATCTAGGGAAGCCATGTGTTCTCTGTGACCTAAAATGATTTCAAAATAAAAAGTTTCAAGAGATATAATGGTTTAGAGTTCTGGCTTTGGAATCAGACAGAGCTAGATTTAATTACAGCTTTGCAAACTACCAGCTGTGATTTTCATCTTTAAAATTTGGGTTGATAATAGTACCTAGTCACATAAGGTATTACCAATATTCAATGTAATGATGTACTTATGGCCATTGCACATGATAAGCTCAATTCATGATAATTTACTTGTAATGATGATAGTTTTATCAAAATATTATAAAGTATAATGACATATAAAACATTATTTTTTGCCCTAAAAAATGAATCCTTGCAGGTCACTTATTTTCCATTTTTTTACTTTACAAAATAGGTTACTTCAAATCTGCTGGGATTGGTAGATACTTAGAGAGGAAGAAAGCTGTAATTTTCTGGTAGAATCAAGAGGGCATGTATCCATTTTCGTTTTGATGGAAGTTTCTAAGTAACTGCTGCTCCAAATTAATAAATTATTCATTAAGATTTATAATAATTGGGAGAAAAAAACAGAGGAAGATATTCAGAAAATATACATTGATCAGTGCTCAGAAGTGAATGATTTACTTTCAATGTAATATTCTTTAAGGGTAATATAAAACTACATTACTGCTTATAATATAATTTTAAAATCAGTAGGGATCTTACAAATAAATTAATTCAACCTCACAAGTGCTCTCATTTTTCAGATACATGATCATGCAAATAATGTTGGTGTGAGACTAGAATTTGTCTCACTGCACCAGAGCATTGAGGTATGAATTTATTTTGCAAATTACATTTTGGTTCTATGAATATGCCCAAGCATTAATAATACAAATATGTGGAAAATTTATCAAATGTTATCACTTACAGTAATATTCTCATTATTTCATTTTATTCAGAAGAAAATTTAGGAGAACTTGCTTTCCATGTATGTTTGATAATAGTTGTATGTTGGAGATATTGTTATGATTTGCTCTACCAAATGCATTAAATGATGGAAAAAGGACCTCAAAGGCATCATGAAGACCTCTTGTGACTTTTGCTACTTATAAAGAGTTGGATAAATTATGTGTTCTCTTTGAGATATGTTAAACTTCTAGTATTAGCTATAATCTTCAGCTCTTACTATGAATGTGCTAGTCATCATTTTTGGCAATCATAGTTAATTATTTCAAGCCTCTTAAGATATGAGGGTAGTTAAATATAAAATATTTCTTTCAAACATTTCACATGGCATTACATATTCATTATATATTAAAAGTTACATGCAGTTGCCACCCCCCCTTTTTTTTAAGATTTATTTTATTTGTGCATACAGAACTGGGATACAGGCCAGAGATGCAGGGGTGGTGAGTGGATTCACCAGAGGCAGAATGGGGAGCAGAACAGGCCAACTGAGGAAGTCCACTGCTGAAGGGAGCAGTGAGAGGGCCTGGAGAGGTCTGCCGGCACCATGTGGATCACCTTTGGGGCTGGGTATCTACTTCATGCAGAAGTGGCTTTAGCTTCTTAGTGCTGTGCTTTAATACGCTGCGCCACCAGGGAGGGCCAGTTGTCCCTTTTTCTTTTTATCCTTGGGTTTTACTCTACTTGTGAGGTTATCTGCTCTTTGTGGTTTTATTTCTCATTCAACTTCACTTATTTTTTATACTATTCATAAATTTTGGAAACTCAGGTACTCTAATATCATGCTGAAACTTTTAAGGAAATTAAACCAGTTTGTCTCCGGAGAAGAAATTTAGTTGAAATTTACACCATGGGAGCGGCAGCCAAAAATGGTACTGGGCTTTTCTCTTACAAGACCCCATCTTTAACATAACATTCTTTCACATACAGAAAAATAAACAGCCTTAATGTGTTCTCAATAGAGACCCAGGCAAACATTATTATTAACTACCACAAATACTATTCCTGCATTTGAGCCCTAAGCTGACCCTACACTTGAATACTGTGTTGCTGCAAATTCTGCTTCTTCGAGGAAAGCCTGAAGACACTGATCTACTATTTGTATAATTTTGCAATTAAAAACATCAATGGAATTCAACAAGCTAAATATAAATTGTTTTGAGCCCTGTGTGCTAAGAGACACTACGACTGTAGAGGTGCACAGATGCACCACTGTGGTCCTTGTTCACAACACATATCTCCTTTGTTCCTGGAAAATTCCACTCAGTCATGGAGGTTGTCATTAACTAATGAGTGATACTTTAGATATTATTCAAAAACCACTTTTTTAAGTTACTAAGCTGATATTTTTGAAGTTTGAGTGACTTCAAAATCCCCACTTGAAAGCTGTCCACATGATTCCATGGTAGACATCCCTCGGCCAGTACAGCACTGCCTCCCAGCTTACCAGACGTTCACTCCAGTAAACACAGCAGTCTATGGTAACATTTTTATTTGTTATACTGCTATGTCAGATGACATTCACAGAGGTAATATATTTAATTTGTTTGCTAAAGATTGAGTAGGGTCTTTCCAAGCTCTGGTAGAAAAAAATTCACACATTCATCCATCAAATATTTATTTGTGTTCATCTATCAAGTAATTATTTGTGTTTTACAATATGACAGGGCTGTTCTGTTCTTAGGATTCAGAATGTATCACTTGTAAAGACATTTTATTAAACATAAGCAATAATGATGTCGATTAAATCAGGAGATCAAGGGGACTCTGGCAAAGGGGACAAAACTTTAATTTATTGTCATATTTCGATAAGATTTTATGTGTTATATATATATATATATAAGATCTTGGGCATGACCCTCTAGCATAACAAACATGAACTGAATGCTTTAAATAGTGCAGTGTTGCTGTTGCTGTAAATGTGGTATTCCAGTTCCATAATCATCAATGAAAAATTATGAGAAGCTAGACAGTGGGTAAAGTGGTCATTCCATCATTTTCTCATTTGAGATTGCTTATTGTAAGTGCATGCCTGCTGTAACATCTTTTCCTTTGCTTCCAAGATGCATAAGAATTGCTCTTCTTTTGTGTTTACTTCATCTCCTCTGGTTTCTTCTCAACTGCGTGACCTGCAGAGAGTGATCCATTTGCCTAGTCAATCAGATTCTCCTTTCTCAAATCCCCTCTTGTCCATTTCCTCTCCTTTCTAGGAAATCACATCAATTCATCAGCTCATTCATTAGTTCAAGAAATGTACATTGAACTCCCATTCTACATCAGAACATTGTGGTCCTTGAGCTTATATGTTAATAGGAGAGACATATAAGCAATTAAAATGTAGATTGTCAGATGATGATAAATGCAATGAAAAATTAAAGTTGGGAGAACTATGGGTAATGCAGGTAAGTGCTAACAAAGGAGTATTATAATTTTATTTGTGTGGCAAAGGAAGGTTTTATGAAGAAGGTTAAACATCAACAAATATGTGAAAGGAGAAAGTGGTAAAGACAAAGATTTGTTCAGGCAGAAGCATAGCAGGTTTGAATAGTTTATGCTGGATAAAGAGGGAAGTAGGTATGCAAGAGTTGTGTAGGGTTCAAATGATGATGGAATGAATATATTTAAGCCCACACTGGGTTAAATAACTATAGGAGCAGAGGAACTGGAGTATGTTGAACATAATGACAAATTTAATAAAGATTAAAACTGACATGAAAAAAATGACAGTGATAAACATGGTAAAGTCTAGATTATGAGACAGACATATGTCATACCGGAATATGAAAAGAAAGACAGCTGAGTCAGGCCAGAAGATCATTGTTAAGAGAGAAGGTCAAGGCAATGGACTGCAGTATGTTGACGAAATCATTTCTGAGACAGATTTCCAAGATGTAAAGCAGAATTAATATCAGAGAGACCACTGATTAGGTGATAAATTCTTCTAGGAATAATGGACCTGGGTATGTAGAAATCTTTAACAAAGAGAATAAGAAGTTCTGAGACTAAGGTGAAATTGAGAAAGACCATGAAATCCAGGTAGTCTCAATGCTAATAACTACTTTACAGATTTGCCTGAAGTTTATTATTATTATTATTTAAGGGCTTACCAAAAATCTCAAGCAACAAGTTGAATAATATTTTAATGCTACATTTTAAAAGATAAAAATTAATATAGAATATTTATGACATATAAATTATCAAATTTTTTCCATTCATATAGGGTCATCGTATTAGATAGGATATCTTCATGAGGTAACATCCAAAGATTACATCTTTAGATACTGCCTCTGTCTGACATGTATTCATTATCCACTCATCCATGCTTGGGCATTTAGTTGTTTCCATAACTTAAACAATTAAGGTTCCATAACTGCACACCCATTAAAACATTCTCATGCCTCTCATAGACCCATGTGTATGGCTCCATCCTAGCAAGGTCATCTTCTACAGAATTGTCCCTCACTCAGTGAGTTGCAATGGATACTGATTCTCTATTGTTCTATGAATATATCACACGGAACCTTTGTACTTGATGTTCCTTCAACCACTAATATTCTACCCCAAATATCCAGGTGACTCATCCCCTCATGTTTTCCTGCAAGTATCATCTTAGTAAACCATAAACAATTTTAACTAGATTGTATAGATAAAGTAAAAATAATATCAACCGCCCCTGAGATCCCATCCACTTCCTTTATCTTTTTTGCATTATCATAATGCAGCTAATATAGTTATTATCGTATAAGTTAATGAGGACCTGTAATATACCTCTTATGTTTATTGATACATTCTCATGTTGAGAATAGTATCTGGAACATAGCATTTTCATAATAAATATTTTTTCAATAAATTAGTATGTTTTAAAAAAAAACTACTCAAACTTCGAGTATCAAAAATACTGAGATTGAATTTTAAACATATTTGAAATGTAAAGTTTTCCGCCTTTCTAATTTGTCACTTGACTAGAGTATTTTATTCTGTAAAATAAATATTTATTTTACTATAGAATATATAACTATTTCTTTTTTAAAAATATTTATTTATTTATACATACAGTATTGGGGTGCAGGCCAAAGGTGGGGGAAGGGGGTGGCTCACCAGGACACAGCTGGGAGCAGAACAGGCAGCTCCATGAAGTACACTGCTGAGGGGAGCAGTGGATGGGTCAGGAGATGTCTGCCCTGCCTTGTGGGTTACCCCCTTAGCTAGGTATAGAACTCATGTTGCCTTGACTGCAGTAGCTCCACAGCACAGTGCTGTGCTTTAATCCACTGCACCACAAGGGAGGGCCAGAATATATAACTATTTCACATAGAGTGCAAAACAGGTAAAAATTATCAGGAAACGTGAGGTGAAACCCTTACATATAACAATTCCTTTATATTTTCCATTGATGACTAGAATTTAATTTTTCAAAATTAAAATTTAATCTAGTCAAGCACGTAGGCATGAAATGCTATCCAGAATAACCCAATTATTTCTTACAGAACTCTAACCTATGTTTCAAGGAAATAAATGCAGCGTTGTCTCTGAATGCTTATCAGTTAAAATTACCATACAAAACTGATCAGCATTTTTTACCTCAATCAAAAAGACTCCAGGGTTTATAATCATAATAAATTAGTTTCTTGTTTATATAATTTACATTGCTTTATTTCACTTTATGAAAGAATAGAGAAAAACAGCCCTTCAGGACAAAGGTCATAATATAGTCATTAACTTAAAAAAAAAAAAGTAGTGGAGTAATAGACTTCTTTACCAACCGTTATGCAAGGTTTACATTGCATATTTCAGTTAACATTTTAAAAATGAATAGCTTTAATTTGCTTTTCGTTGACCTTTGTATTGAAATCTCTTTATGCTATGAGATTTCTATCCAATGCTAACATGGTGATATTCTTATCATCAAATGTCTTATTAAATTGGTGGTAGGCGAAAAGCTAGAGCAAAAAATCACTTGTGGAGAAATCCTAGCATATCTTTTGTCAAATAATGAAGTGTAAAATACCCCCCAAATCCTTAAGTGATATTGCAGAATATCACTTAAAAAATAAACTTTTCTGTAAATTAGAAACAAGCAGAATAGTGGTAATTTTTTTTTAAATGACCTAAATACACAGACCTGTTTCTATAATCTTGGCTCAAGTAATACAGCAAACTTAATTATGAAATGTATTGATGAAAATGGCATAATCAGAATTTTCTCATCTTCCTTCAGTTTTTCTCTACCTCCTTCTCCTTTTTATACAGATATAATCTACTTTACCTATTATTCCTGGAACAAAATGGATGTACATAACTTTCAGGAGGAAATCACTTAAGAGGGGAGTACATTTGCCTTGTACATTTTAACATCGATATATTTGCCCCACTTTAGATTCTGTTTAAATTTAAACTCAAGTAAATGAAGTAGCAGCTTATTCAAAGGACTACTTCCCTTTCCAAACTGTGAAGCTTTTCATTGTTTATATATCATGTGTTGATTTTATCCTTTAAATGACATATTCACAAGTAACTAAGTGACTTTATAGGTTCTAGCCATTACATGCTCTCAGGTCTCTGATGCCCTAAAGGAGTTTGACATTTTGAATGATAGTGAATCCTTTTCCCATGGATAGTTCCCCTTTGTCTTTAAACAAAAATTACAGTTTAAAATGTTTTTTGTTCCTTTAATCATTATTCTAGAATTTGACTAGCTCTAAAGACAAATGTAATATTCTTCCTCATTATCCATGAAACTTACTGGAAAATAAATTATACTGTTATGGCAGCGGCTCCGCTACCCACCTGTGAATATGCAGGTGCTTCTTTTCACCCACTTTCTCCCTCTGCAGAGCAACAGCCTCTTGCCTGCGGGTGACCATACCAGGACTTCTCTGCACTGACCTCCCTGAGTGGAGGCCGTTCTCCTAAGGCTGCGTGCCTGCAATCATGCAAGCCTATCTGTCTGCAAACCTGTCCCTTTCGGGGCAGCTCTTCCTGCCCGCTTGTGCCTATGCAAGTGCCTTTTTCTCTCCTGTCTCTTTCTAATAATAAATATAAAAAAAATTATACTTTTACTTTGCTTTTCATCTGTTTCTCCTATAGCTATATAATAAATAAACCTCTCAAAGATTTATTTGTTTAACTCACAAAGACTGATAGTTTCTAGAGATCTGTGTTTGATAGATATAAAATATAGTAATATAAAATATAAAAAATAGTATAAGCAGAGGTTGTGCTCTGATAACTATTCTAATTGTTTTCCATGTATGATAGCATGGAACAATAAGATACCTCTATGACTAAGTAATTATTTTTTGGTTATCCCCTTTGATTCAAATAAATATTATTTGCCTTGTTTCATGTATGTTTAAGCATTGGATAAATAAGACATGTCTATGATCAAGAGATTATTATAATTTTAGTTATCCTAATTGTTTTCGATGAGCAAATAAGGGTCATTGTTAAAAGGGATTGAATCAAATTTGCTGAACTGAATCGTGGACCATCACAGCATCAAGCTGATTGCTTCTAGAATCCTTCGATTATTGTAATCATTTGGCTATTCACTCATCTGACAAATACTTTACAATTTCCATTTCCTGATGTATTAAGGGGAATACAATAGTGATTATTTCAAGGACACATTGAAGGTAATCGTGACAAGTATACAAAGTACCACAATATAATAAATCAAAGGTATTTGTTACTATAAACTAGTGGAAAAAGATGAAACTAAGATAAATGGATTTCTAACCAGTCAGTCTTTGCCTGGGCAAACTCAGTGAATACGACTTCCAAATGCTATTTGTAGCACGCATGTCCTGCTCCAATAAACGTAGTTGATTCAATATTAGTTACTATCCTATGCTTGGATCCCACTTACCAGTTCTGCTTCATTTCTTATCATTCCTTTAACAAATATGTTAGAAGGTGGTCTTTATAAGTGTGTATTAGGCAGGCTAAAAAAAAATAATATACCTTCTTATATGTCAATATGAATTTAATTCTATTAATTTCACACATTAGTTAATGTTCACAGTATATATTTTGGGTGAGGCTAATGTTAAGCATAATATTAAGTTTTGTAGGTAATTTTGGATATTTTGTTGTTATGTTTTAACCTTACAAAGTGGAGTTATTTAAAATTCCTTTATTTTACTTTTTAAAGTGTGCCGTCTTTTCAACATGTAGTATGACTATCTTATTTAATAGACAACATGATGTAGCAGAAGAGTTAACCTATTTATATTCCAAAAATTTAACTAACTATAACAAATTCATTGCGAAACTACAGAAAAATCACTCAAAATCTCTGAGTGATATTCATCTGGTTTATAGGTTTATTTGGCAGCTGCTCCATTTTGTTAATAAACTAGAAGATTAAGAAGAAAATGGTGAGTTCTATAAAAAGATTGATAGTATAAACATGTTTATTTTAGGGCAAAATGTGATGCAGGCATGAATTGAATTGTTAAAATAGAATTAAGGAAAATGTAAAAAGAGTTTCAATAAAAAAGTGAACAAATCAAAAAGAAGTAAATGTTTTATTGAATTCCTACCTTGGAAATTGTGTCCATCTAGACATCATCTACACATTTTAAGCTTCTTTCTTTTTAAAATTCTCTCCATAAACCACCCATGCCCACTCCTAATCCCTTCATTGTTTCCCTTATTTCCCTTGGTAACTATTATCTTCTTTTAGGCAAGTTCAAATTTTTTATCTCTTCTATTATTTACATGTAATTGTTTTTTGGGTATGTGTATTCACAGATGGGTGAGACCATGTGAAATCTTTCACTTTTTGACTGATTTAATTCAACATAATCACCTGAAGATCCAATTGTTTCACCTTTTCATGGCCATGCAGTATTCCATTCACTATGTTCACATTCATCTGTTGAAAGAAAACTGGGCTGGTTTAATGACTTGCAATTGTAAACAATGCATATTGGTGTAGCTAGATCTTTTCATATTAGATTTTTCATTTTATTTGAATAAATACCTAATAGCATTATTTCTGAGTCAGAATTTCCATTTTTATTTGAACTCTTCATGTCATTTTCTGTATGTACTATACCAGCTTGCATTCCCACTTACAGTAAAGGAGGATTCTTTTTTCTTCACCAACTTTTGTTAATTCCATTTATTTCTATATGAGTCATTCCCACAGGGGTGAGAGGGTATCTCAGTGTGCTTTTAATTTATATTTCTCTTATAGTAAGTGATGTTAAACATTTTTTATTATGCCTCTAGGCCTTCTGAGTGTTCTCTTTAGAGAAGTTCTTACTTACCCTTTGTGCATTTTTTTCATTGGGTTATCTGATTCTTTTTGTTGGGTTGTGTAAGTGCTTTGTATATTTTGGACATGATTGGTATGTATTCCCCCCTTCATTAAGTAGGTTGCTTTGATTTTATGATGGCTTTTTGAGAGTAAAAAAAAAAAGTAAGAAAAGCTTTTAAATTTGATAGAATCCCACTTGTTTATTTTTGCTTTTTATTTCCTTGATGTTGGGGTTGTATTCTCAAATACATCTTTGTCATAGATGTCTTATAGTATGTACCTCATATTTTCTCTCAAACACTTAATGGTTTTGATTCTTATGTCCAAATCTTTAATCCACTTTTAGTTAATTTTTAAGTGTGGCATTAAATATGTGTCTTGTCTTACTTTTATACAGGTGGCTGTGTTTTCCAGCACCATTTATTAAAAAGGCTGTCTTTTCACTAATGTGTGTCTGTAATTCCTTTACCAAAATTAACTGCCAATATTTATAACTATTTATGACTAGGATTTTGATTTTATTCCATTTGTCTGTTTTGTTCCATGACCGTACTGTTGCTGTGTGGCGTTTTGTAACATTTCACAATGCTGTATAAATTTAAAGGTCCTTTAAGCCTGTGATGTCTTTTAGTTCATCCTCTTCATTTTATGCTTGAGGAAACTCAAAAATAAACTGGAAGGGGGACGGGTTGTCTTAGGTCAGATTGCAAGTCAGATTTAGACACTTAAATCTCGATCTCCTGAGCTATGTGTTCTTTCCTGTAAAACGTACTGTCTTGCATGGAAAACTCCGAGAACTGCAGTTCAGGAAATAATAAAAAGTGAAAATAGCACACCAAGTAAGAATTTGAAGAGAAGAAAGGAAATGATACAAATTAGTGGTTCTTAATCCTGGGCACTTTGGGCCCTCCGGGTATTTGGTGACTTCTGGAGTAATTTTTGATTGTATTAACTGGATAATAAGAATCTACCTGGAATATGGTGAATAGAGACTCAGAATGCTATTAAATACCCTAAAATACACAAAACAGTCCTCACAATAAAGAGCTATTTTACCCATAATGTCAACAATGCATATGCCAAGAAACCTATATATAGAGAGAGAGAGCGAGAGAGTATATATGTGTGTGTGTGTGTGTATACACACATATATACATAAGATACATATATACATGTGTATAACATAACATAATATATACATACATATATATAATATATATATATTTTTAATTTTAGTAACTACACTCAGATAAAAAGAGGACACAAGTGCAAATAAGAAGAGTACAAGAGCAAAAGAGTGAGAAGAAAAACTAAGGAAGCAGAGTAAAAGCCCAAGAAGATGGAAATATAAATATCAGAAATGAGAAAAATAGAAAATGCATAACAAACAAGACACTATCCAATTTTATATATGTGTATGAATAATTCCCTGGGGAAAACAAATGCCTTCACCTATCTCTGTGTATACTCATTTTTTTGATGGAGAGTGAAGAATATTTTATGTAGATAAACAATGCTTTCTTCACCAGATAGCTATGAGCAAAACTGTTATTAAATGACTTTACTGGAGGAAAAGAGTAACTTTAAAATGATACCTTTTATGTCAAACTTTGCCTCAAAGAGAGGTTCTGCACAGAAGTATGGTGTGCTCTGAACTCTAATTATATAGGAAATGTCATGCCATAACCATCAGAGTTCTTTGCTGTTCAGAGATAAGAATGTTCAATTTTTCATTTTCGTGTGTTGTTTATATCTTGGGTTTTAATAATTTATTTTATTTCTTTGTGGGAAAATAAGCATTTATAAATTCAGCTTAACATCAGCTAAGCTGGTATGTATCAGCTAATGTTGGTATGCATTTCAAAAGAATGCTTATATTTCCCCCTAAACTATAAGTAAAGAGATACATTTAAATAACAAAAACTATATATGACACTTATTAAGCAATTGTGAATTCCAAGAGTTATTCTTAGTGTTTTATTGATTTATTTTACAAGCCTCATGTATGAGGTAGAATAGTATTAGTGTTGTATTCAATGCACGACTGAGGCAAGTGAGGTTGAAAAACTCAACCAGAGCCCCATGGAACTGTGCCACAGCTAGAATTTGAATTCAAGTCTCTAGACATCAGGTGTCAGAGCTTTCATCCCTAGTCACCAGGGTATTTATACTTTGTCAAATTTTGTTTGATTTATGGATGTTTATATTTTTATATAAAATGCAAAAGAGCTCAGTAGCTAATTCTAAGTTATTTTAATTTTGTGGGTGAAAAATGAAGTTTTAAGTCATTTGCAATGTTCAAGAAATACTTTATAAATGCTCCTCTGTAAAATATGGATAAGTATTCCTCTTCATAAATGAACCAATACATATTGGTTCATTGGTCATTGCACAGACATTTAGTGCTTCATAGCTATCAACACAGTATTTGATAAAAAGGTGACTAATTTAATTTTGGTGGCTCTTAAAAGAGGAAGGGACTATCCCTTTTTATTCCTACTGGAATTTTGCCTTGATGTTTACAGCCACCAGATGTCATAGACAATGAGGTCTATGTAAGTGAAGATCATTTAACCAAAAGTGACAGAGCAGAAAAGGAGCCTGGACCCTGGTGATCATGGGGTAACTGTAGCAATCCAAGATGAAAATCTGTAGACTGTTTACTGAGCAAAAACTAGGCCATTTACTTATTTACGCTGTTGTTATTATTAGGTTCTGTTACTGCAGATGAATCAAAGTCTTGAACACATGCTATACTTAGTTTCTTTAACCTTTGCTTTCAAAATATTTTAAATACAGGAAATAGGCAATATATCCTCCCTCTTTCATTCTTAATGAAATTATAGAAATTTAAGTTAAAAGGGTCTTCCTGGTGGTACAGGGGTTAAAGTCTTAGCGCTGTCAAGCTGTACCCCACCATAGCAGCATAAGTTCAATCCCTGGCCAGGGAGCTAGCACATGGTGCAGCAGACCTCTGCTGTCTTGCCTGCTGCTCCCCTCAGCAGTATATTTCAGTAGATCTGCTTGTTCTGTTCCCCACTCTGTCTCTGGTGAATTCTCTCACCCCCACCCCCACATCTCTGGCCTATATACCAGAATAAACATAAATAAAATAAATCTTTAAAAAAGATTTAAATTAAAAAATTGGAAAATTAAATAGATACTATGCTGATAGTAAGAGAGCTATCAGTAGAGCAGATGTGAGACCTGCCAACTCTAGTTGCCAAATATGACCAGATTACTGTCAATCTGGTTACTGGACATTCCTACACTGCTGTTCCCATTTCAGCTGAGTTATTGTACACTGGGTCTCTCCAGCTCAAACTCCACCAGTAGAAAGAATTTCATGCAGGATGAAAGCCAACATCCTTCCATTGACCTACAGACCCTCCACTCTCCCTCTAACCTTTCCTACGAAGTTCCCTTGAGGCACCACGGCAGCGCACAGCCTCCTTACCCAACATGCACCGACCCTGCATACTTGACTCTGCTGACTGCACTTTTGCTGTCGGCTGGCGTATTCTTGCTCTAGAAGCCACACGGTTCCTTTCCTTACTTCCTCAAGTATTCCCTTAAAGGTCTCCTTCTCTCTAAGAATTTCTTAACTAGAAATTTACTGTACTTTACTATAGCTTCAGCACTCTTCCCTATTTAACCTACTTTATTTTTCCTTCATAAATATTATGAAAATAATATTAAAATAATAAATGTCACTTCATATATCAGTATTTATGTTGTTTAATGTCTGTGTCCTTTTATTAGAATATAATATTGACAGAGGCAGAGATTGTTACATTTAATTTAATTATATATACAATTAATATGTATTATATATCAATATATGTTATATATTGATATATAATATATATTAATATATTATATGTAATAGATATGTATGTCTATATACATATATATTTACATATCTATATATAATATATCTATATAATATGTATATATACATATAATATATAATATATAATATGTGTATGTATATATAATATATATGTATATCTTGGTATATCGTTATCATCTGAGTAGAGATTAACACTCTATGGTAGACAACCAATAGCCCTTTAATGATTGAGGAATGAATAGTTTAGGTAATTTACCTAATGGATCTCTCTCTATACATAGATAGATAGATAGATAGATAGATAGATAGATAGATAGATAGATAGATAGATAGATAGGTAGATAGATAGATATAGATAGATCTATATCTATCTATCTATATATATAGAGAAAAATATGAACACACTCATATATATCTTAATATTAATGCAATACTATCTATCAATTGCATACTTTGATATTTATCCAAAGGAATTGAAGACTTACATCCACCAAAAGCCTACCGTGGATATTTATTGTAACTTTATTATTTAAAAATGTCAAAAGTAACCAAGATTTCCTTCAGTTAATGAATGGATCAACTGTGGTACACCCCTATAAAGGGGATATTATTCAGCACTAAAGAAAAATGAGATATTAAGACATAAAAAGAAAAGGAGGAAATTTAAATGCAGGAAGCCAGTATGATAAAACAAAACAGAACAAAACTACCTCTAACAGGATTCTAACTCTATGCTTTTCTAGAAAATGAAAGCCTACGGAGACCATAAAAAATCTATAGATTTTTTGCATTACAGTTGGGGGTGGGTGAAATTGGTATGACTAGGTGGGACAGGGAGTATTTTTAGAGCAGGAAAAATACTTTCTCTGTTATATACTGCAAGATATTTCAAAACACTTGTCTAAACCCATGGAATATGTAAAACCAAGAGTGAGCTACAATGACAATTATGGATTTGCATTGTACTATGCTGTTTCAATGTATGCTCCACAGCTGTAACTAATTACCACCTGGTGGAGAATGTTCATAATGAAGGTGGCTCTGCATGTTTAGAAGAGGCTAAGTGGTTGGGCTCAGTACTTAACCTCCAATTTGCCAAGAATCAAAATATGCACTATTAAGTACAATCTTAAGTAAGATGTAAGGGTCTTCTGTCCACTGTCAGATGATCACATAAGAGAATGAAGTGAAAATGAACATTTGTTTGAATAAATCTTCATGTGAATAGCAGGAATAAGAAAATCAAGTGGAAAGTAATGGTTTTGGTTGAGATGTAATGAGTCAAAAAAATAGATGTCATGAGTTCAGGAGTCGGTGTGTTATTCAGATGTGATTTTCAGGACTAAGAAGTACAATCATTGAACTGCTTTAGTTTAGATTACCTTAGGTGAATAGAATTGGGTTACAGAGCATTATGTCTTTTAATATAGCTGAATCAGCCAAAGAAGGAGGCCAGTGTGGCTAGAGACAAGGGAATTTACTTGATAGTTTTGGTTCAAATGGTTTAACTGCTTACCTGTAATACTGATATATCATTACAACTGAAAGTGGTAGGTTAGATAATAAATAACTTGAAAGTGTACATTTCTTAAAACTGGTCTGGTGGTATTTTGAATATCTAAAAATAATTATTTCATTCCTATGCAAAAACAATTTTCACATTGAAGATTTACTGTTTATCATAAGCCTACGTGTTTTCACTAGTTTGGTTTTCACTAGTTTGATTGATCCCTTTCCAGTCTGAGGAATAAAAATGCACAGATGAAGATCAGGAAAACATAGTCCATTCTTCCTTAGAATTTCTCTAAACAACAGGCTGACCGAAAGGAACTGTGTATTTGTTTGAGATGTGGATTACTTTTCACTAGAGATCAGTGCTTAATATACGGACTTGAAAAGGTCAAAACTTTTATCCATTAAGCCATCAAGCTTTTTTCTATAATAAGAGTAGATGAAAGGTTTTAACTTGAATCACAATTGTAAAGTTCAGCACAATGATCATATCTCAAATTGAAAGAACAAGGCAAAAATAGCTTTGTTGTTCATTGTATTGGAATCTGGTGGTCTAAATGTCAGTACAGCGTGATAAAAGTATCAAATCTAAGATCACATCACCAAAAGTCAGAAGATAGGACAATTTTCTGCTTTCTTAGCTTAAATTATAATAGGATGCATAGTTTGAATCCTTCTTATCTAATACTACCATGAATTTAGATTTTATATAAAGTATCTCTAATTATATGCTAATAAATTTGATTCTCCATTTGAAATCCAACTACTGCCACACACTGAAGAAACTAAGCAGGTATTATACCTAGTAATAAGCAGAATTTAATGGTAGATTTGCTATGATGAAAATAAAGACAGATTAGGTTTCATTTTCTTGCAAACTGTTGTATGGAACACTTACACTGCTTACACTTTGTATTGACATATTTATAGTTTTTTTTTAATTAAATTGAAACATCCAAAATATTACCACAGTATTGTATTCATAATTTTCTTCCTGAGTGACAAACACTGGTTTCTTTTTATTACATTATTTCCTTTTTAAAACTTTTTAATTAAATTTAACGCAATTATGCAATGAGGGCAGGAAGAGGAAACTAAGAGGTTTATTTGAAACACTATCTCCTATAAATTAAGAGATAATTTGTAATTTCTCATAAGGAACACCAGGTTTTCATAGTTGTCTGATCTGAGGAAACAGAAATTTATCACTAACAATAAGGGGGGAAAAAAGAGAGACAAATTGAACAAAGCACTATTTTTATCTAATGAAATAACCAGAGAAACAAACAGCATATTTTGCCACTCAGCATATTTAAGGCAAAGCCGCTCTGTGGATGGTTCACCTGGGTGCTGATTTAAAAAAAAAAACAAAAATGGACGTGAGGGTTTGGTGTTCCCTGTGGGTTCTGTTATATTCTCCACAGAGATAATTTAAAGCCCTCATCTCCATACTGTGAATTTAATCTTAGTTGGAAATACGATTTTTGCAGATATAATCAAGTTAAAGTAAGGTTAGTGGGATGGGCCTTTCATCCAACATGACAGAGGTTCTTAGCAGAAAATGAAAACTGGAGCAGAGTAGCCCTTAGGGAAGATAGCCAAGGGAAGATGGAAGCGGAGATCTTACTCTCCTGAGTTAAGAAAACCCTGAGGCTACCTGAAGGTAAGAAGTAAGCCAGCCTCCTCCCCAGAGCTGTGGAAGAAGGATGGCCCTGTCAACATCTTTATTTTGCTTTTTTAGCCTCTAGAACTGGGGATTGGAGGGAAATTATTTTGTTTTAAGTGGCTCAGTTTGTTGTATTTGTTGTGGTAGTCCTGTGAAATACCAAATTCACTCTTACACTTCTGAATTAAAAAAAAATACTGAACACAAAATTAGGACTAGCTTTTCATATGCTATATAACTAGCACATACACATACTCTTAGTTTCTACCTTTCTTCATAATGGGCTTTGTAACTCTGTTTTCCCTCATTCATTTTACACCAGGATCCTATCATTTTTTTCTTCAGCACTCCTCATCACCTGGACATTTGTTCACAGATGTTCAGGTTATCAAATTTGCAGACAGGTGTCTTAAAGTCATAGCATCTTTCCTGTCATGATCATTTCCTCTGCTCCATTGTTGCCTCCCACCAATGTCATGGCCAAGACTTTCATTTCCGGTTACTACACCAGCCCCCAAACTCGATTTCAGGTTATTCTCCTTCATAATCATCACTTAATTTCCTTTATTTGCATCTCATTTCTGTTAGTGTGAAGCTCATATTTTTAAAATTCTGTCTCTACTACTTCATTCTCCTTTGTCTTTATTTCTACACACAAACAGATTAGATTCACTGAAATTACTTTTACTAAAATGACTCCTATTTTAAGTGTTAGATGAACTTAGAGACATGATCAAATTTCATACTGTGAATTTAATCTTAGTTGGAAACAGGATCTTTGTAGATATAATCAAGCTAAAGTAAGGTCAGTGGGATGGGCCTTTCATGCAACATGACAGACAATTTGATTTTTTTTTTTTTAAAGATTTATTTATTTGTGCATACAGAACTGGGGTACAGACGAGAGGCTCAGGGCGGTAAGAGGCTTCACCAGAGACAGAGTGGGGAACAGAACAGGCAGATGGATGAAGTACACTGCTGAGGGGAGCAGTGGGCGGGCCAGGAGAGGTCTGCCACACCATGTGGTCACCTCCGGGGCAGGCGGGAATCGAACTCATGCGGAGGCGGCTTTAGATTCTCAGTGCTGTGCTTTAACCCGCTGCGCTACCAGGGAGGGCCCAGACAATTTGATTTTACCTTACCCTCCCCCTTTTGATTTTTCATTCATCTTGGATGCAAAGGTGGGTTGGTTCTATTCTTTTTCAATTCAGTTTTAAGAAATTAGAATGTCCAGACAGACCTTTAGTTGTTTTATTTTATGTCATATATTTTTTTTTAAGATTTATTTATTTATGTATACAGAACTGGGGTACAGGCCAAAGGTGCAGGAGCAGTGAGAGGATTCACCAGAGGCAGAGTGGGGAGCAGAACAGGCCTACCTATGAAGTACACTGCGGAGGGGAGCAATGGGCTGGTCAGGAAAGGTCTGCCGCACCATGTGGGTCACTCCCTGGCAGAGATCGAACTCATCTCTAAAGTGGCTTTCTTTTCTTAGTGCTGTGCTTTAATCCACTGCACCACCAGGGAGGGCCCACTTTAATTATTTTAAATGACAATAACTGCTCAATTCAGGAACCACAATAAGCCATTCTTAATTATAATCCAGTTTACAAGCTTTATTTAACAATATGTCTTTTCCACATTATTAATTGTTCAATTTAGAGGGGGAGGTATGGACATTACCCATTCTCTTGTTCTTTCCGCAACATATAGGTTAATTCATCCTTTTTTTTTTTTTTTTCTCCTTGTTTGGGACTTAAGAATAGGAGTATTACTTTAATGCTATTGATCAGGTTTATTTCCCTCTGCAAGATCTATCAAAGTAGAAGTAAACCCCCATATTTCATCCTGCTTTTGTACTATATGGGGCCTGTTAAGCCTGGTCTAAGATGACCACATTTTCATTTCTTTCTAATTGATACCACTCTCATAATGAGTGTCTTGTACTCTTCAATGTGATACTGTTAACCACATGTAGCTGTTGAACACTGGTCACCCCATATCACTGTAGCACTCCCACCAAGTAAGCACCCTTAGTCCTCTACCATAAGTCCCTGTGCTCTGGCCCCCTTTTCTCAACTTCCCCTCTGAGAAACCATAGGTCTCTGGTCAGCTTTCAAGGGTTGGTTTTAATGTGGACTTAGTAGTGCTTGGATTTGGGGGTTCATTGATGTTTTATGGGTTTGGGGATTCCTCAGTTCTTGACTATGATCATGAAAGATTTCATAGCTACATCTCTAACAGAAGCAAACACAAGTTTATTTAGAGACAGACTGAAAGAGCGTCTAGGGAGAGGTCCTGAGGTAGCGGAGCCCAGGAAGAACAACCGTGATGGTAGATGGGGCCCTCTAGCTTTAGTGGGGTACAGGAATCTGTCACTCCATCCCTGTTGGGGTGTACTGCACAGGCACTCCCACAATGCTGATTTATTCATCTAGACAGCAGGATGTAAGTCACTTCCCTTCAAGGATGCTCCTGATCTGTAGTTTGATTGGCCCTCACAGCAGGTTGGGTCAGGCGAATGCCTCCTCCCTGGGCGTCTCTTGGCTCTCTCAGGCTTTATTGGCTCTGGCAAGTGATTCCTGGTTCCTGGGTATAAATGGCCATTTAATTTTCCTTAGACATTGCCCTCACTGCCTGTAATGTCTAACAGTGGTAAAATAATATTTGGGGTATCAGGGAATAAAGAAAATGTATTATTAAAATGAATTGTATTTATTTTTTATTTTTCTGATATGGCTACTAAAACATTTAAATTAGAATTGGGGTTCACATTATATTCCTACTGGATAGCATGTTCCAGATATTGATTAGCTTTGATTGTTTTAACATTTATTTTGGGGAACCAGGACTTACTCCTTGACCAAGTTCGAAGGGTGTTTGTGATCCTGATAATACATAGATTTTTAGACAACCTTAATTTTTAAAATCATGATTATCTCCAACTATTTCTACTGTACATCTCTTTTGGTCATTGTTCTCTGCATATCAATGAAGTACTCTAAGGAAAAAGTTCCCTCTTATATATAAAATGCTCATAGCATCTTTCTCATTGCAAAGTTAATAGTTATACATTTTCACAAGTGTTTATTTATCAAATGATAAAAAATACTTTATGTAAGCAAGGAAGAGTCTATAAAAACAGTAGGATAGGCCCTCCCTGGTGGAGCAGCGGGTTAAAGCACAGCACTGAGAATCTAAAGCTGCTTCCTCATGAGTTCGATTCCCGCCTGCCCCGGAGGTGACCACATGGTGTGGCAGACCTCTCCTGACCCGCCCACTGCTCCCCTCAGCAGTGTACTTCGTCGATCTGCCTGTTCTGCTCCCCACTTTGTCTCTGGTGAATCCTCTCACCCTCCGCATCTCTGGCCTGTACCCCAGTTCTGTATGAATAAATAAATGAATCTTTAAAAAAAAACAGTAGGATATATATATGTGTGTGTGTATACATATATGTGTATATAAAGTACTCTATATGTATATATACATATATGTATATGTATGTATGTATATCAATATCTATCTGTATCAATATCTATCTATAAAGTTAATGTTGAGGAAAGGGAAAGCTACATATATTTGCGTTATACAAAGATCTTGTGTGATCCTTCAGTTATCAGAAATAAATAAGAAATTTGTCATACATGACTCATAGATATTGAAGAGAAAAATAAAAATATGGGACGAGTGTTCAGCTGTGCCAGCGTATCTTATGAGAACAGTTAACTTCAATTAGATAGTAAGAGTGGAGGGAAAGTTGTAAAATTAATTATTTAATAATAATATATAATGCACACTGTTCAAGTATTTTTTCCAGTTTTGTTGAGAAATACTCGACATATATTGCTGTATAGCATTAAGGCATGCCATTCAATGGTTTGATGTACATATTGTGAAGTTATTACTGTACTAGGTTCAATTAATATCAACTCTCTCATACAAAAAGAAAAGGAAAAAAATAATTCTCTTTATGATAAAAGTGCTTGGGATTTACTTAGCAACTTCCCTATATATTATATAGTAGGATTAACTATAGTTACTCTTTAATTATTTAAAAGTAATCCTTTGTATAACAAAATACGAAGTTGTTTTTCTTGTGCCTTTGAAAATTTATGTCTTTTTGTACAAAATTTTCTTTTCACATTTATTATTTGTTGCAATTCCTCATACAGGGTAGACATGTTCTTCTTTGAATATATGTGAATTGCTCAATTTCGTATTCATATATCAATTCACAGAGTAATTTCAATAGAATACCAAAATAAGCCACTGTGCTGTCAGCTAATATCCAATTATAATGTAGGGAATAAAGCAAAATGCAGAATAACTGATGATAAGAATTCTACAGTGAGTGTCCATTTTCAACCTAACACAAAATCCAAGAAATTAAAAATTGCCCTTTACACTTATAATGAACTAAAGAAAAAAGAAAAATGTCATAAAGAGGTGCTCAAATGCTCATAGCTGAAATAAAAGACAGTAGACTTGAAGCATAGCGTAATCATAAACAAATCAGTATTTGCATAACATAAACATATATTATTTAAATGAATTAGTCATTACTACATCAATTAGCTAATTAAAGCTAGTTGTTTAATAGGGTAGTTCAAAAGGTCAGAGGAACTTAGGCACTTGTATGTCTACCTCTCTGAGAAGTCTGGCACCTAGGCACAGTGTGTGTTGCATGATACAGTCTCAATAAATTGCTAAAAAATAGTAAACAGGACTCTCTCTGGTGGTGCAATGGCTAAAGCACCACACTATGAAGCTCTCCGAAGCCACTGCAGCATAAGTTCGATCCCCTGCCAGGGAGCTGACCCACATGGCACAGCAGATCTCTCCTGACCCACCTGTTGCTCCCCTCAGCAGTGTACTTTGTCAGTTTGCCTGTTCTGCTCCCCACTCTGTCTCTGGTGAAGCCTCTCACTCATCATACCTCTGGCCTGTACCCCAGTTCTGTAAGCATAAATTAGTAAATCTCTAAAAAAAATAGTAAAACAAATGAAAGTATGAGTAGATAAATAACTGTCTCTGACCTTAAATATATTCAGATTTTGGAGCTGAAGCCTGTTTAGGTATTTGCTTGCTCACCCGATTTTGACATAAGCAGACATCTGATATAGCTTAGTCTTCACTTTTTTTTTTCTTTCCTATTTTACAGACATTTCTTTTCTATGAGGAATTTATTCCGCACTTATTAAATGAGGTTTAGTCTACCACAACTTTAGCTGACTGTTGAAAAAAGTAGACGATGTCAGATAAATTAACTAGAAACCTAAGTTGATTATTGGCTTTCAGACCAGGTTTTTTTTTTAATCCAGCACCTTAAGAAAATAATGTTCCTTTTATTTGTGTGCTTAAATTCTGTTTTGTCCTAAAAAAAAAAAATCCCACTTTTATGAATCAATATGATTTTTATGTTTATTTTTTACTTGAGATAGATTTCTGTTGTTTTTAGCTAAAATGACCCTCTTTCACTTTCTGACTACATATTGATTGTGGGCTTATGTAGCACTTCATTTTTTCCCCATTAAAAAATAGTTTGAGTTCCTATTGAGAATATTACAGGGTACCCCAAGGGAAAAGGGGTCATTTGTGTGGCAGTACCCAAAGGTAAATATGCGAAGAAAAATTTAAACAAATAGTCTATTTACAAAGAAGGTAAATAAGAGAGAAAGAGAGAATATTAATTGTCCAACATGTGATTAATACCATTCATCCTGCTAACCAGGTGTACCAAGGTGCAATAGGGTGGAAGAAGCAAGAGAGTTCCAGGCTGGCATGGGTTCACTTATCTACCAAACGTGGCTCCTTGATCTTGCCCTTTTAATTCCTCTGTTCAATAAATCTGACTTAAATCTTCATATTTTCAAGATCCACTCCTTCCATGTGATACAGGCATGAGTAATATCTGTAATTGTGGGACATTTTCTATTATGCCACATGAGAGCTGAGATTTTGTACTTTAATACAGAGGACTATGAGATTCCAATTCAGAGGATTTATTTTAATGTTAGAATGAAAATAATTTCTATACTAAGCAAATTAGCTATAGTTAATGATTGGGGACATCACAGGTATTTCAATTTTTAACTATGCATTTTTATATTAGTTTGCCAATATTTAAGTGGGCAGAACACCCAAGGGCTCTTGTCTTTTGTATATGTGAATAGAAACCCAAAAATATGGATTTAAACTATAAGCAGAAAAATGAGTTACAAATTTTATAGTTAGCTATTTAAATCAGCATCAATCTCACATCCAATTCAAGTCTTCTCCTGCTTTCCTTTTTTAAAAAAATGTTTATTTATTTACATATAGAACTGGGGTACAGGGCAGAAGTGCAGGGGCAGTGAGAGGATTCACCAGAGATAGAGGGGGGAGCAGAACAGGCAGATTGATGAAGTACACTGCTGAGGGGAGCAGCAGGTGAGACAGCTGCACCATGTGGGTCACTTCCCTGGCTGGGGATCAAACTCGCACTGAAGTGTCTGTGGCTGACTTCATGGTGCTTTGCTTTAACTCTTTGCACCACCAGGGAGGGCCCTCCTGTTGTCCTTTATCAAAACCAATTAGTGGTTAAAGGATGGGAAAGGAAGTTATGACATGTTTTGTTATCTTATTCCATTTCCTTCAGTTTCTCAAGTCTTCTCTAGACTATACATTTGGGAATTGGGTGCAATAACTGGGTATTTATTTACTTATCTATTTTTTAACATTTATTTTTAACTGTGGTAACATCAGGACATCCCCATCACATATTATTTACCACACTGCATGTCATTGTTAATGCTGTTTTTAACCTTCCCTTTGATGACTCTTTCAGGCCATTTTGCTCTCTTGAGTCATTCATCTAAATTATTTGTGGAGACATATTTGTGAGTTTTGCAGACACACCTGCCCATGATAACTGTATTAGATGCCACTGCCATGGCTACTTAATGTTAGTGCCCCATCTCAGATCCTGCCATCAATAGACTACTGTTTCTTCTGACACCACATTTTCAGGAAAGCCGTTCTCTTAGCTCTAATTTTCTGATATCAGCCCAACTATGTATCTACTTTTTCTCTGTCTCAAGGAACTCACACACATGTGAAATAGTGGCTCTCACAGTGTCAAGTGGTGGAGGTGCCATTTGATCAACTGTTCCCATCCTCACTCCAGGCAAATTTGTATATTCAGTTTCTTCCCTAGCAAATAAGAAGGGTCTTTTGGCCTTTCTTTCTAAAATCTGTCCCTCCTCCACTACTCTTGTACAATTTTAAGGACTTCTCATTTCATCATCCATATTTCTTTTTATTTGTTCCTTCTCAAAATTATTTGGCATGCAGAAATAATCACATTTTAAAATAAAGAAAAAAGCAGTCTCTCTGGGAATAACTCCACCACCTTTCTAGACATTTTGTATCTATTTTCTTTAAGAAACCATCAGAATTCCTGACAGAATATATTACTTTTAATATCTCATATTCACTGTAATCTGTCACCTAACCAGAAGTGCTAAAGTCTTTCAGTGTAACTGTCTCTGGATGTTAAGTTTTTCAGTATCTTAAAACATCAAGGTATAACGCATATGAAAACCTGAAGTTAGATACTAACTCAAATATTAACATTTTAAAAATAAGTATTAAAGGTAGGTTTAGATGGTTTTTAGAAGCCTTCAAAAATATAGATATTATGACAGGGTCTGGTGTTGAACATTGGAGAACATTTGAAGTACAGGCCAGAGGTGCAAGGGCGGTGAAAGGATTCACCAGACACAAGTGGGGAGCAGAACAAACAGATTGACTGAAATATACTGCAGAGGGGAGCAGTAGGCAAGGCAGTAGAGATCTGCTGAGCCATGTGGGGCACTTCCCTGAGTGGGGATGGAACTCATGCTGAAGCACTGTGGCCAGCTTCATAGTGCTGTGCTTTAACCCATTTTACTACCAGGGAGGGAGGGCCCAGTGGAAGGATTTTTTATAAATAGTTGTCACTTACTGTGACTGTCATGCCTGCCCCTGCCCAAAGGAGAGACATAAGGTTCCTACTTTTTAATCTCAAAATAAAAGATTAGAACTAGAAAGTTTGTTAGAGAGTTTAATATATGCCCACAATGGTTGTAAGTGGGTTTGGCATCTACTTAGTAAACCTACATGGACATTAAATGACTTTTAGTTCCTAAATCAGTACAATTACTTCTGCACTCTCAGAGGCTGTTAAGGAAACAGCATATGTGTTCCATAAATCTATATTGGACTAGAAAATAAACAGAGGGTAAACAGAGAAAGAAAAATGAAGAGAGGGAAGGAGAAAAAGAGTGACAAGGACAGAGAAAGAAAGAGAGAGAACCCACCCAATACGTTAGACTGGTGAACAGATATTACCCAACTTGACCATCAGAGAAGGAAGCATATATCAGTAAAGAGAAACTAAATAAAATAACTATACTGTAACAGTGTGATCTCCACAAAAAAGGGGGAGGTTCCAGTTTCCCTTCCCCACCCAGTGAAGGGTGAAGTTGAATAACATGGGGAATTAGGAGAATACTTGGACGAATACTTAGAAGAGTCTTGGAAGAGGCAGAAGGAGCAGAGAAATAGGTGAAGAAGTCCCACTCGCTTCTGTGATTTGGATTTGCACCAGGGACTTGGGGGACATGGAAGGGGGCGTGGAACTGAATATACAGAGAAACTTGGAAGAGATGTAATGGAAAATCCCTGGGAAGGCAAACAGGGGCAGCCTTACCTTGATTTCTGCTTCAGTTTGCTTCTTTCATCCCAAACTTGTTTGGCCCCTTCTAGCCCTTTTCTGGAATTTCTTATGGAGACTCTGGTAGCCTCATGCAATGCAATCATTTGAATTTACCCCTATTTTAAAAATGTTTTAACCTTTCCTCCACCATCTGATATTTCAACGGAGACAGCTTATTTTTGCTCAGTGTTAAGGTCCACTTTCTCCATTCTTCTGAGAGCTACACTAGCAATGATTGTTGTTTATTATGTGGAATACTTGCTAGGATATTAAAGCCCATACCACAGATAAGTGACACCCCCCCCCCACACACACACACACCAAATCAATGAATTTTTCTTCATTCTCGTTTCCCTGGTAATCTGATGGTATTTTTAGCATGCAGATGAGGGATAACCCAGGAAGTTTGCTCAGCCAAACAATGTTCGCCCCATACAGGACTATTTCAGTCCAAAGGCTTGTCCCAGTCTAAGGCACCTTTTGGTGGAGAACCAAATTCTTCCTTGGCATTTGCTTTCCTAGAAGACTTGAACTTAAAAGAAAACCAGAACTGGAATTATATGACTCTTAATGATTTATACTGCCCCTCCATGGCACTGCCTTGCCATGTTAATTTTTCACTCCCACCCCCTTAGAAATACAAAGTTATGCTTACTTTTATGAAGTCGTACCACGTAGTGTTTCATGATCTTTGCATATTTTTCTTTTTTGGTCTAGTCACTTCTTTCTCTAACTCTTTACTTTTTTTTCTGTGACTCTCAGGGTGGGCTAGATAAGTCAGGACCCAGAGCAAAATAAAAGTATGAGACTTCTTGTGTAAAAATTATTAAAGATTTTAAGGAAGCTGCATTAGGGCATTAAACCATTACAAACACTGCCAAGTTCAGGGTACTGAACAGCTGTTCAGGTCATATACCTAAGAGCTAGTCTTGCTCACTATTCTTTGGTGACTGAGCTATAATGTTTCCTCAAGAAGGTCTTGCAGTCTGCAGATTAAGTAAATAAACTTTTATTGTTGACAGTAACCAAGATTCATACTTCAATTTGAGATAGAACAGGAATTTAGCACAATGGCCACAGCTCCCTACTTCCCCATCCAGTATTTCTGAAAAACAGCTGTGTACATTTAGGGATAAAGTGACTCAAGCCCTATTAGTTTGATTTAAATCCAACAGTATCCCAAGTATCCCAGGCAGATTAAATAAAAAAAGCTTTTATCTAAGAAGAGGTTCGGGATCAAGTGCTATTGAAAACAACATTGGCCAAATCTCATTGTCCCAATCTGTAAATTCCTACTCATTTTGTCAAGCAGAACTGGCCATAACCTATTCATGATCCCATGAGAGCCCCTGGTTCTTCAAACTGAGCAAATATTTATACCAGCAGCCTGATGACCCAAGGAGTGGTTCTCCTCTGAATCTGCCTACACCACTCTTGGGTGTGTACTTTCACCTATAATAAAGTTTCACTTCTGACTCACCCATACTGACTCCCATGTGAATTCTTCCTGTGCAGAAGAGACTCCAGCACCCTGCTAGCCAACAGTTTGACTTGGTGCTCTCCTTTAATATATCAAAATAATGACATCAAATAATAGCTGAAATTATGTTTTTTTTTATGAACTTGTCCCTTATGTTGAAAAGACCACAGTTTTCAAATTTATGCAAAATTTGGTTAAAAAGATGGTCCCTGTGCTTTTCTCATTAGGCATTTCCCTATTATCTGATTGCCCATTTCAGCATTCACTCTTCCATGTGTTCTGCTTCTGACTCCTTTGAGAACACTTACAAATTGGGTGTGTCCTTTGCATTTCCAATATGTCCCTTTATTCTAAGGAGATGAACTGCATTGATTTTTTTTTTAAACTGTCCTGACTTAAGTAGTAATCTTAATTGCTTTATAATGCATTCTTGATAAATATCTTCTGAGATTGATTACACCCTTCACCTTTGCATTCTATCAATCTCAAAAGTTCTTATTATTAATAAAATGAAAAATAATTTGTGGAGGTATTTGGATAGTACTAATTTCTTTATGTCTTCTGATGATTTAGAAAATAAAATTGCCCTCTGGTTTTTAAAGTGTGTTCATACATATTTTAAGGGAATAGAATCACCAGCTTTAGTTCTTCAAAATGCTAATGGTAATTCAGTAATTTTTCTCAATTTGGAGCATGTTTCCATAGGCATATTTAGAAATCATTTTAAATTTTAAAATTGGTTGATTTCATGATGATAAACATAGAATATAGAAAGCAGTACAAATAAGATAATACAAATCAATCATAATTACATCCTTTAAATCTAATTGCAGCTAGTCATTCTTATACTATTTTTTCTGTCTGTAAACATACAACCTAGATCAAAGAAGCATTGCACTAACTTTAAGATACAGAAAAATCATTCAAACTTTTCCTTTATTTACCCTCTGAAAATTCAGTTCTTCCTCTGATGTCTGAAATTCTCAGTTGCCTCTAATTCTAAGCTGCTTTAACCACTGAGTTGGTTTCTGCTTAAAGATGGTCTAGGTAATCTGACTTCATTATTTCACATATTAATGTAAGGTTAAGGATGACTGTAATAATGTTATGTGTCTTTTTACATGTTTATTAACATATGAAATTGTCCTACTGTCGTCTCATAAAGAGGCATACTAACAAGCCATCAGCACAGGTTCCATCTCTTATGCAAAAATCTACTTTGCTTGCAGGTATAAATCAGTAAGTCCTTTTTTTTTCATTAGAAAAAAATTCAACAATCTTTTATACAATGTTTGCATGTCTTCTGATGGAAACTGTATCTGGCATTACCTTCCTCTAGCATTATAATCTTTTGATGGACATTTTGGATAATTTAGGGCCAGAACAACTAACTGCTTATCAAAAATACTTATTTTCTTGGTACAAATGATTCAACTATTTCTGGCTATAAAAACTAGATTCAGGTTTGTTTTTGGCAGAACAGTGCTTACAGAGTAACATCTGTTCAGGCTACTTCCTGGGTCTGTATCTGAAATTTGATTATCTAGTAACTTCTTAATTTATTTTTTACATTAGTGGATTTTAAATTGAGGTATTATGTGGATATTCCCATCAGGTATTACCACTGTAGTGCCAACACCACCAAATAACCTAGAGTTGACCCTCATGGTTATTCGTCCCTCTTTGTTTTTATCCCTCCTCCATCCTCCATCACCCCCCCCACACACACACACACATACACACACACAACTTGGTGCTTCAGTTCTGTAGTCAGCTATCATGGGTTAGTTTTTAAACGTGTCTTTATTGACTCTTAATTTAGTCACTTTATATTCCACATATTAATGACAACATCTAGTATTTATTTTTCTCTTTCTGACTTATTTCACTTAGCACTATACTATCTAGCTCCATCCATGATGTCACAAATATCATGCATTTATCTTTTTGACAGCTTGGTAATAATCCATTGTGCATACATATCATATCTTCTTGACTCTGGACTTGTTAATTCTCAGTTAACTAACCCCTGAAATAAGTTGGTTTCTACAAAGGGGATCTGTACTGTTACGGTTCCTTATATCAGTGTGTGGTGCTATCCTGAGTGATGTGTTTGCCAGCGTACCTGAAACTTGTGATACCAACAACAGATTCAGTGCTGCTTTACCACATCCTTTAAAAGTTGGGAGCAGTGGTTAGTCTGTTTCCAAAGGCAGTAGATTTAGCAATCAAATGGGTTTTTAGAGTGTCTATGGCTGGTGGTATAATTGGTACTGTAGGTGCTGGTGACTAAGGTATTAGTGTCTTCAGAACAAGTTCTTTGGCATAATTGTAGGTGTTCACCAGCTACCAAGTACCCTTGGAATATATTCCTTGCATCTTGGTTGTTAAATAAACAAATAGTTTCTGTTGCTTGCAACTAAGAAACATGAATAATATATTGAATTGCACTATTACCAAAATGATAGATGAATGGAAAAATTCAAATAATTTTATAATGGAAACCAATGCGCGTGCGCGCGCACACACACACACACACATACATATAGCATATATATCATGCTTTATATAATTTTGACATATACCATATGTAAACACATATATAAATAGTATATATCATATATATATATAGGGTATATCATACTATATGTACATACACTTATGAATAGTATATATCATACTTTACATAGTTTTGGCATGTACTATATGTATTCATAGCAATCACATATAACATAATCTATGAATATTAAGTAAAAAAGTTGAATGAGCATTCATTTTTTTTTTTAAAGATTTATTTATTTGTATATACAGAACTGGGGTACAGGGCAGAGGCTCAGGGGCGGTGAGAGGCTTCACCAGAGACAGAGTGGGGAGCAGAACAGGCAGATCTATGAAGTACACTGCTGAGGGTAGCAGCGGGCGGGTCAGGAGAGGTCTGCCACGCCATGTGGTCACCTCCGGGGCAGGTGGGAATCAAACTCATGTGGAAGTGGCTTTAGCTTCTCAGTGCTGTGCTTTAACCCGCTGCACCACCAGGGAGGGCCTGAATGAGCATTTTTAAAGAAATATTATTTAATTTCTATTTTAAATTTCCTTTTCCCTCCACTTTTCCAAGCTTCATTTAGGAGTTAGAGTGGGGACTGAAGAGTACCAACTAATTCAAATCTATGATATACAATTTAAGTGATATATGTTTTTTTTAATGTCAATAGCCAAGATCATATTTTTCTTTTTCAAATAAGACAACTCCTTTCTGTTTTCCCTGACATAGCAAGGACATCCTGTTGAAACTCTGAGACTCCCAGTTGGAAATAGACTGTGCTAGAATAAAGGCAGATGTAGGAACTGGGAACTCTGCCAAAGTAGAAATACAAGTAAGAATGCAAAATATTTTTCTATGAGTTTGAGAATGTCAAAGAATTTTGAGCTGTCATCAGCACTTTGGATCCTAGGGAGCAGCTTGATAAGTAGAACCTGTGTAATGCTAAGTAGATTTATAATACTTTTCATATGCTTATTTGTCTCAGATATAGCACAATAGGTTTGCATAGTGCTTCTATTGTCACATAAAGATGAAGAAATGTCCCACAGTGTTTAGGGGCAAAGTTTGAAATTGGTAAGTCCCCACTCAATTATCCTTCCCCAACCACTATAGCTTATTCTAAAATGTTGATTAAATTTAAGCAGAACACATTACTGTCTTATTATTTCTCAGGTTTTGCTCAATCAATTTGTTTGGATTTGACCCCTTTGATGTCTTCATCTCTTCTATCGCCCACCTTCCTTGAAGTGTAGGTTTTTGTATTTGCTACCCTAACTGTAGTCTTGTTGATATCTTAGTTTCTTGCCTTCCTGTCTTTGCTTTTTGAATCCTTTCAGTCTTTTTTTCTTCTGCTATCCATGAGTGTGTTCCACTATAACATACCTTCTTTCTCTCTGAGATCACTTCCTACCTAGGATCTTACTTCTGTCTTCCTTTTCATGACTGAGTTCCTGGAACATAGCTTTCATCTTCTGTTCTTCACATCCCTATAGTTACTGAATTCTGTATTCTCCTACTCCGTCCCCATAATGGCCTCTTTGCTGCTAAAATCAATTTAAATATTTTGGTCTATTTTCCACTTCTTTTGATACTGATAACTTTTCTTGTTATTTTCCAGTGCTTTAGATGCCCACATTGTTGCAAATATTGCCATCTTATTCCTCTGCCTCTTTACTCACTCTCTTTGGTTTAGGACATCAGGACCAGTGCTACATTTGTCTTTTTGATATTAATATATGTGTGTGTGTGCATGTGCATGTCTACCAAACTCTTGTACTGTTACTCCCTGTGTACAAGTATACTGTGTACAAGTGTACTCCCTGGAACACTTGATATGCAGTGTGATTCAATATCCCATACTTCCCCTAATTAGCTAATGCCTCTTCTGGATAATAGAAGGATCATATTATAGGTACCTACGTAAGCTGATGGCATGCTCCTGCTGGTTCAATATCTACCTCACCCCCAACTCGTCAATAAGTTATATGTAAAATGTCTCTAGGATATGATTGCCTTTTACATATCCACTGCCACCCTTTTTTTTTATTCTATATTGTCAACTCAATGATTTTACCTGGGTACCCTAACTTTAATTTTAACTCTTTAGTTAACTTTCTACTTTGTAGACATGGTAACCTTTTGGTAAACTGAAATGTGATAAGTCTAACTCTCACATGAGAGTGTTTTTGCTGCTCCATTTTCTCAAGAAAAAAGACAAAATTCTGGGCCTACGATATAAAAGCACTTAATATATACAGAACTCTTGCTTATATTTTTATCCTAACCTGTTTAGTCTTTCAATAAGTGTGAGTTTATTTATTAGTTATTTAAAAAATGTGTTCCTGTTTATTTTTTTATTTAATGAGAAATTAATGATTGCTTATTAGTTTATTCGTATAGGTGGGTTTAGCATCTATTATGTTAGACATTGTTATATATATTGAGAATATAGTACTGATTAAGAAGACATTTTCTATGCTTATAATGTTCATATTGAATAGAAGCTAGTGGTAAAATGATACTGATGAGAATACAGGAACTATTTTACATAAGGTCAGTTCAACCCTTTCTAAAGAGTTTAGCAATTCACCAATGAGGTGAAGGGAAAATTTTTCCCATGAAAATTTTCAAGGGAAGAGACTTACAGGCAAAAAAAATAATCACTAGATATTTACTATTGTAGAGTAAGTTAAGATATGAACTATGTTTTAAAAAGATTACCATAGTGGCTGGAGAATAGAACCAAGAGGGGCAAAGTGAAGACAGACATTGGGGTTAAGCAGAAAATGAAACTTAATTTCCAAAATGCTTACTTTTTGGTGGAAGTTTTTAAAAAATTGGCAGTTATTATTCAGATTATTCATTCGATATAAACATATTTCCCCACTTAGAATTGTATAGCCATCATGCAGTTCATTAGATACACCATGTTTTTGCTGTTTTGAATCTTCTCATATCCTGTTCACTGTCATTTGTCACTTGCTTAAATTCATCCACTAGAATGCAGCCCAGATGATATCTTTCCTTGTCTTTTGGGTAACATTCAATCTTGTATCCTCTCAGTTCCTATCCCCACTAGCACTGATTTCTGATTACCTGTTTACTTTGTACTAGACAACATTTTTTTTTGTTTGATCTGTACCCTAACACAGTGAATAGGTGACATTTTAATATGATTAGAAGGAATCATTCATGTACATGAAGCAGGACATAAGAGAAACAGATGGAGAGAACAACTACAAGGACTTTAGAACAGTAGGAGTTTGGTATATGAATCAGGAGAAACAATGTGTCCGCATGGCTAATGTAGTGAAGCAGGGAGAAGTAAGTGACTTGAGATGCTTACAGCCCAATTAAATACAGAATATTTCTACTGTTTTTTAATCCCTTGTATAATTTACTCTTTGTATTTATATGACACCTTAGATTATAAAGTTAGATTTCATGCCCAATATTTCCCTTTGTTCCTGATTACCATTCTGGGATCTTTCTGAAAATGTTTTTAAACCTCTTCATTCACTTCAAAGCTTTCCACATCCAGGTTCATTCCTGTACACAAACACTGTGTCTAGTTTCCTTTCCATTATCTTAAATGCTTTCAACATACACCATTTTTATTTAAAAAAAATCATTCTTAATATTTCATATCACTACAGAAATTTTACTTTGCTCTGAAAATACAGTTCTTAAAATCAGCAGGCAAAAACATTCCATCTTCTGTTTCAAGAGGATATTTTGTAAAGTATGGGTCCTATTTCTTATTGCCATTTGTCTATCATTGTTCTGCCACCATAATTCACAAGCTTTCCTTTTAAAAATTTGCTCTGTGTCAATTCTTATTTCTATCCTTTCTCAATGCTATTATTTGTATAGATGAAGAAACATTTTTCTAGATGTCAGTGAAACAAATAACTGCTTTCCCTCTTTCATCTACCTTCATAATGATGACATTTACACTTCCCAGTTCCTGTGTTCTATATACTTGAATTGCTCTGTATGCAAATGCCCCAAAGTAATTTGCATACATGTAGGCATTTTAAATAAAATTTTATTTTGCATGACATTTCATTACAACAATCTACAATAAGAGCTGGATCAGATCTCCACGCATGTTTTTCTTATTCACAGCGTTCTATTCTTAAAACTACCTTTCTGTTTTTATCTATTTTGTTCTATTTTGTGACAGATAGCTCTTTAATTCATTTCTAATATGTTAATACACATATTTTACCTATCTTTTTACCAAGTCTAGATGCCATAGTCAATCATATAAAGGATGTACTCTAAAGCTGTTTTGGCTTTCACTCTATCTTCAGTGTGGGAGGGACTATATTGATCCACTCAAACACATAGCTAACACCCACTATTTTAGAAAGGCATATTGTGGGTACAGTTAATATTGTTATGAATCAAATGATTACTGCTGTCTTGTGGCTTTTTTTTAAAAATATTTATTTATTTGTGCATACAGAACTGGGGTACAGGCCAGAGGCTTAGGGGCGGTGAGAGGCTTCACCAGAGACAGAGTGGGAAACAAACAGAATAGGGGAGCAGTGGGCGTGGGAGAGGTCTGCCACACCATGTGGTCACCTCCCGGGCAGAGGGGAAACGAACTCATGCGGAAGAGGCTTTCGATTCTCAGTGCTGTGCTTTAACCCACTGCACCACCAGGAAGGGCCTGTCCTATAACATTAAGATGTGCTACAGAGAGGAATAAAGTAGCATATGTGTGAAGAGAGGAAGTGTGCCTATATTTAAAATAGAGAGTGGTCCAGTAAGGACTTTTTAATAAGGGGGCAATGGGGCCAAGAATTGAAATATGTCATCTAGTGAACGATGCACATCGCTGAGGTAATTATTCTAGATACAAAAATACAAACACAAAGATCCTGAGGAGAAAATGTGAGAACCTGCAAAGAAGTTTATATGTAATCAGATCATGGTGGGCAAGGGAAAGAATGGTTAAGAAATAAATTCAGAAATTCATGCAGATAACATGTCTTGTCTGATACTATAGGTTTCTTGTCTGCTATATCACAACTGGCATTATGTTTTTGCAAATCAAAAATATATATTTATCCATATACAATTATGAATTAAATTATTTAATATAAGGACCATTTATCTTATACTTATTCCATCCATCTTTTGATGAGACCTAAAACTTCAAAGAGGTTACATATCATTTAATATTTAACTAGTTTTCCCACAGAAATTTTGGGAACAAATATAATTGAGATTATGCTATGAGATTCTAATTTTAAATTAATTTCATTGAGGTAACATTGGTTTACAATGTGGCATATGACGTAGATGTGTAGAAGCACAACCTTTAGGTGTATGTGAGCAAACCACACCTACCACAAAGGCTCGACTGTCCTCCACTAGTCCATTGTGACCCTCCTTACTTGGTTGTATTGTCTCTTACCCATCTCTGGCAACCTCAGATTTCTAAAGTTTGTTATTGGTTTGGCTTTATCTTACCATTTATTTTGTTACTCTACATCACCCCCACCCCCTTTTTTTGATTAGGTTGTTTTGTTGTTGATGAGTTCTGTGAGGATTTGTTAATCTTGGATACCAGCCCCTTGTCAAATGTATGTTGCATAAATATCTTTTCTCATTCAGTATGATGTCTGTTTGTTTCAGTGATAGTTTCTCTCACTGTGTAGAAGTTTTTTGGCTGGAGGTGGTCATATTTGTCAATATTCTGTTTTTTTTTCTCATTTTTTAAAAAAGAGTATTTATTTATGCATAAAAGAACTGGGGTGTAGGCCAGAGGTACAGGGGGATGTGGTGAGAATATTCATTAGAGAAAGAATGGAGAGCAGCACAGAACCATCTAGTGAAATATGTTGTTGAGGGGAGCAGCGGGGGGAGACAGGAGAGGTTTGTTGTGTCATGTGGGTCACTGCCCTGGTCAGGGAATGTACTCATGTCACTGGTGATAGCTTAATAGTGCTAGGACTTTAACCCCTGTGCCATTAGGGAGACCCTCTTTTGTTTTTCTTCCTGTTGGAGACAAATTCACCAGGATATTATTCAAACCTATATCATGGAAAGTTTTGCCTTTGTTTCCTCCCATGCATTTTATGGATACAAGTTTTACATTCATGATTTTAATTAATTTTGGGATTTTTTTTAAATATATGGTGTGAAACTCTAGACTTGTTCTTTTGTATGTGGTGATCTGTTTTTCCCAGCACCATTTTTTAAAGAGAATTTCCTTTATCCAATACATACTCTTGAGCCTTTTCACATAGATCAACCAATCATAGGTTTATTTCTGGGTTCTTAATTCTATTCCATTGAACTATAAGCCTGTTTTTGTTATTATATCTTTGCAGTGCAGTTTGAAATTTGCAATGTGATACTACCATTCATCCTTATTTTGTCAAGATCACTTTGGCTACTCTGGGTCTATTATGTTTCCACATTAATTTCAGTAGTGTTTCCTCTCTCTCTTTTTTTTTTTTCTTTGAAGCATACATTTAAAGGTTTAGGGGCTGTATTGAATCTGTATATTACTTTGGTTATAATGGATACTGCAGCAATATTAATTCTTCTGACCCCTGAGTAGGGAATATCTTTTCTGTTCTTTGTGTCTTCTGTTTCTTTTAAGAATATCTTGTAGTTTTCACCATATATTGTTCCTTTGTTAACTCCTGTATATTTCATTCGATTTGATGTGATTGTAAATAGAGTGGCTTTCATGATTTCACCCTCTTCTAATTCATTGTTTGTACACAGACTGAAAGAAACTTTTGTGTATTGATTTTTGTAACCTGTGACTTTGCTAAAATGAGTCATTGTTTCGATTAGCTCTTTTTAATGAAGATTTTAGGATTTTCTATGGATATATGATGAGGTCATATGCAAATAGTGGCAGATTTACTTCTTCCCCCATTTGGATTCCTTTTACATCATTCTCTTGCCTGACTCCTCTATTCTGGACTTTACAGTCCACATCAGAAGTCATAAATCATGTTAATAGCTCATACATTTGATATAATATGATAAAAAGGAATTTTATCCCTGTGATCTTCTCAAAAACCTATGTCATAAATAAAATCAGCACATCGTTTTATAGAGGTGTCTTTTGCAATGTGCTTCACTCATACTCCTCAAAAATATCAAGGTTATTGGCCCTCCCTGGTAGCGCAGCAGGTTAAAGCACAGCAATAAGAAGCTAAAGCCACCTCAGCATAAGTTCTATCCCCGCCCCGGAGGTGACCCACAAGGCAAAGTGACCTCTCCTGATCTGCCTGCTGCTCCCCTTAGCAGTGTACTTCATCGATCTTCCTGTTCTGCTCCCCACTCAGTCTCTGGTGAAGCCTCTCACTGCTCCTGCACCTCTGGCTTGTACCCCAGTTCAGATAATGAGTATCTTAGAAATTAGGTATGTAAAGCTGTGTAATAGATTAAGTGCTCAATGCATTTCAATTATTTATTACTAATAAATAATACATGACCATTTATAGTTAGAATTGTTATTACCAACAGTTCTAACTGCCTATTAATAGATTTTCCTCTACTTTATATATATATATATATATGTATATATATATATATTGTATAACAGTTTATTTTTACATCAATTTTGTACATTTTTTTCCATCTCAATTGTGATTTTCCTCTACTTTTTTCTCCCTTCCTGTGAGTTTCTTTTACCCTTTATGCCTACGTAAGGCATCATAATATTTAGCACAACATTTGAACCATATGCTATGAAACATATCCCCTCATCCCTCTCCCCCTCCCCCCAGGAAACTGAATAGATATGACTGAAAATAACAAAGATTTTGGTTCAAAAAGATCAAGAATCAAAATATCTTGCATTTAGTAAGTTCTAAGCTTTCTACTCTCTTTATATTCTTCTTGACTCCTT
The DNA here is from genome assembly GCF_000260355.1 of Condylura cristata. Classification (NCBI taxonomy): domain Eukaryota; kingdom Metazoa; phylum Chordata; class Mammalia; order Eulipotyphla; family Talpidae; genus Condylura; species Condylura cristata. The sequence goes on from NW_004567105.1 coordinate 20,429,802, forward strand.
ATGAGTAATATTCCTCCACAATCTTCCATTTGAATCAGCTGCATTGCTGTATTCCAGAAAACTATAATTGCTGAACTTCCTTGTAAATACAGTCATTTACACCTTTCATATACCATTCCTGGAATGCTCACATATATACACACATGAGCATATACATATGCACCCATTTTGGTTAATTGACTCCTAATGAATTTGTGTGGCACAGGCACACACACACGAATGATTTTCTAATGCCCCTGATTGAGTCAGTTTTTTACTATATACTTTCATAATACTCTGTATCTTGTGGATCATTTACCTTTTCACGTTTTACTTGCTTTGTGTGATTGATTAAATGTCAGTCTCCCACACTACCGTGAGAATATCTACAAAACAGGACCTTGTATCTTTTTTTTACATCACCTACCCCCTAGTTCTTCATCTCTACTTGGCATCTAACATATCCAAGGTAAGCTATTTTGAAATAAATGAAAAGACAACTTGCCTAATCAAATTGAAATAACCATAGCACTGGTGAAAGAAGGTAAAGTATTTCTTCAGTTTTCCATATTATTCCAGAACATGATGACATCGGTTGCTTCTTAAGAAAAAGCTAAAATAAAATCTTCCTCTGCATGCAGATTTAATCCCATCAGTTCTTAAGCAAGTCTTAAAATTTCCATTGATTTTTATAATCAACCTGTAGATAAATACAGATTTCTTTCCAGGAAAAAAAAAACTGATGAAAAATCAATTTAAAGCAGCTATTCTGCTGTATATTTCTGGGTACCTCAAAATTTGAATGGAGCTCATTTAAACCAATTATTCATACATTACATTTCATGAGAAATATATTGTAAATGTCCACCAAACCCACCATTAATCACCAAAAGACCAAAGCAAACAAACAGGTAAGACCCATTGAATATCTTCTAATAAATTGTATTAGATTTTTTTTCATTTTCCATTTAATATAAGAATTTTTAAAATGAACATACCATATGCATATCAATAAACATCTTGGAACTCTTTTAATAACCAGCTCTGCCTGGATAGCATTAGGAGATTTAGTCTTGGGAAATTCTATTGTAATTAAGGTTGCTTTGAGTCAAATGGAGTTCAAAGGAGATTAATTTTAAGCTTTGAAAATCCCAAGAAACCTAGTATGGTGGCATGCATCCTAAAGTTAATCTAATTATTTGATGACAATTCCAGTATTGAAGATTATCTCACTTAATTGTTTTCTCTTTGCTTCTTTGGGGACTCTACTATCTGAAACAAAGTTAGGGATCTTTTTCCCATAAGCAACTCGACCTGCTCTTCGAAGTGAATAGCTGATCAACTAAGTTCCCTTTAGTTGTAGAGTATTTTTAATTAGTTGAGTTTTTTAAAAGGAAATTGACTTTATAAATACATACATCCTATATCAGTTAGAATACTGATACAATTTATATTATGGTAACAAAAAAGAAGATGAAACTATAAATCAAATCTAAGTGGTTTAGTTTTGACTTCTTTGATAAGTCAAATAATTTGGAGACTGACAGCACTGAATTTGAATCATACTTATTGTATGTAGTGAATGTGTGACACTGACAAAGATGCTATCTTTTCTAACATCCAAGATCCTTCAGGATTTAGAGGAGGCGATAGTTCCTCCCATAAAGACTTGGGAGAATCTAATAAATTATAGTTGTAAAGCAATTAACTTATTGACATTATTAATTCCATTCGTCATTTTCTTTGTGCTACCAGAGTACCAGATATTACTTTCAATAAATATGAGAAGATAGGCTTGAAACTGAATTCCAGAATTTAAAGCCAAAGTAAATATTATGGTGATACCAAGTTCCCTGCTCCCACTTACACACAACTCTAGGACTAATTACTAGGAATTAGGGGGCACAGTTGAGTGGCCAAGTAAGGTTGTATCACATAAAAGGCACTTGGGCTCTTGGGAGAAGGTGGTGAGAGCTCTTGTTGTTGCAGATTGCTCAGACCCTGGTTCTGCAGAGAAGGTGACTTGGGAAAGAGGCATGGGTGGGATATGCATGGAGAGGCTAACAGTGACAACTGTTCTTTTATGAGAATTTGTGGCATGTTCTTTAGTCCTACATTTCTGAGACCTGCTTCAGAACTCTTTTCTGGTGTGGCTCTCTAACAGAATGTGCCTTAAACTTATGGCAATCTTTTAGGGGTCAGTGGGCCTACTTCATAACAACCCTCTTTAGCTGGGATGGGTAGTTTAGGATGCTTTATTGGCAAAGTCTTATGCTTTGTTCTCCTCTCTCTCTATTCTAATTCTATTAGCATTCTTTCTAGCCAGGAGTCTGTTTTCCCTTTGTGAGTATGTATGGCTGGCCCCTTTAAACCATACAACTTTTGAGGTCCTGGATGCCCATTGTTGTGCACTAACGTAAGATTACATAAAGGTACAAGTAAGGATAAGTGAGATTAAATTATTATATCAGTACACTAGATAGATAAAAAAGTAACTACTCTGAAGCCAATCCCAGTTTTATGATGCTAAACAGAAAAGAAAGACTGAATGCATTTACACGTACTTTTTTTTATATGTGGTGAAATATAAGCAATTTTAAGAGAATAGTGAAATTCAAAATTTCAATTGTATGAAGAACAATATGAAAGCTGTATACACCGTTTATTTAGTTTTATTTCAAGAGAAGAAATCCTGGGGTCAAGGAGAACCATTAAAAGGACATTTTAATGGCACTCAACATAAAGGAAAAATGAGATTTCAACTGAGGTAGGGTTGGTTGCATGACAAAATGTTTTTCAAGTTATGTACAACATAGACCTATAGAAAGAGCTAAATGAGTAATTATATAGGGATTTAGGAAGAATGAATATTTAAACTGGGCTCCTCAATTTTTTTTTTCTTATTTGTTGAATTATTGATTTTAACATTCACCATGTCTGGGAAGCCATTGAACACCAAAGGGCGAAAGACAATTCACAAAGCATTCATTCTTGGGCATGTTGAAGCTGAGGTTTGTTGTGACACTCATCACGTGTTTGTCCAATACATTATACGATGCACATTATGAAAGTCAAAGATGACAATGTGTAATAAACATGTGAAGGAATGATGATAAAATTATATTTGGATAAGCTCGGCCATAGATAGTGAGTTGAGATAGTTGAGATGAAAGAACAAAGTGTTAACAACGAAAGTAAAATGCCCAAGTTGTATATTATAATAGTTGAAATGCTAAAACTAAGGTAAAGTCTAACACTAATACCTGCAAAACTATACTGTGTTTTTACAGACACTATGTCAAGAACTTTGTTTTAATTTTTTAAAGATTTATTTGTTTATTCATACATTAACTGGAATACAGGCCAGATATGTGGAGGGTGAGAGGATTCACCAGAAACAGAGTGGAGAGCAGAACAGGCAGATTGAAATCCACTCTGAGAGGAGCAGTAGGTGAGACAGGAGAGGCTGCTGTGCCATGTGGGTCACCCCCCTGGCCGGGGATCAGACTCTGTGCAACAGTGGTTGTGGATGACTTCATAGTGCTGTGCTTTTAACCTCTTGCACCACTAGGGAGACCCTATGTTAAGTACTTTAGATTATATACAACTTGAATAATTATTTCAGCCTTATGCAGTAATATGTACAACTATGTATAAGGAAGAAAATTGAATTAATATTGAAAAATATCCCATGTCCAGGGGAAAAAAAAAAAAAAGAACAGCCAAAGAAGTCAAGATGATTTTCCATCCATGTGTTTTATTCTGTAATTTTCCTCTCCAAACTTCTTAACATTTGTTGACATGCTATTTTTGAGAAACTTCTAGATGCTCAGACTATCTGTTTCTCTTGAACATGCAGTGTTTAACCCGCAGGCTCTATCTAACGTGCTCTGCGTCACACTAGTCTTGACCCACTTACTACAGACTCCCAGATACCTTCCTGACCTGACATACTGCATCCTGGCCACTTCTGCCCCTTTGGTCTCCTTGGCCCTGACCTTGCGTATCTTCCTGACACTTCCCGCAGGGCTCTTGGCTGCCTAAACTGAATGTGATGAACACTTCATGCTATCCTGACTAGGAGATAGCCATCGCCACACTCTGGGTTAGAAGAAACGTCTACAAAGGTAACCTTTATCTTACTGTGAAAGTCACATTTTTTCATCAAGTATCAACTAAGCCGAATGTGATTAAGTCTTTCCCCCTAAATTTGTTTGTTTTAGTTTTTCAAAATAAATTTATTGGTATAGTATGGGGGATAAGCAGCTGTGATATAACTTGAAAGAATTTTGGATTTGCAGCTCAGTGGGGCTTTGACTTTTATAAGCTGCTTTCATTATGAAATTAATTATTTAAATAATTACAACAATGTAAATGAACCATCATCTCAAAATAGAACCCAATTTACTTCCTGCTAGTCCCCTAAGGGGCCTTTTGCTGTAGTTCAGTGTAACCATGTCATTGCTCCGATTCACCAATTTTCATTTCCTACTTTATGGACTAAGAACTGCAGAGGCTGTACTGTTCTAACTTTCTTTCTTTCTTCTTCTTCTCCAGTGTCATGTTAGTATTTTACCAACAACTGACAAGGTTTGGTAGTAGGCAGGAGGTGAGAACAGCATGTCTGCTAAGTAATTCAGGTTAAATATATGTACATTTAATTATTTACACTTGATTTACATATTGTAATTTGGAGTTCTGGAAGGCATTAGAATCTCAGTTTATTGCTAACAGCATGGCACTTGGGTTTTCAAAGGAGAGTTGATAAGGGACTAATGAGATTTAGTATCAGATATTTAGCTTTGCCTGAAATTGCCTTCTTCACTCAATAAGTAGTAAGAATTTGCTAAATCCCTTATCTCAGGGTTATTGCTTTAAATTGAAAACCTAATACTACTAAGCGATTAAAGAACTAAGTTTGAAATGTATAACAAGATTCTTCACTTGTTAAAACATTGGAAGAAGCAGAGCAAGGTAAGTCCTTGATTTTAATTGTGTGCCTATGAGTTGGGGGAGTTTAAAAAAAAAAAAGTAGATAATGAAGCAAACAATTAATTTCAAAAGAGTTCATGGCACATAAAAAAGCAAAAATATAACCACATCAAAAACCCACCAAAATATGTAATATTGAAGAGCTACAGGAAATGTAAAGTCACAATTATTTTTTACTGACTCCTGAAAATGAGTTGTCAAACTAATTTAGTGCAAGTCAAGGTACAGGGAGAAGAGGTCATAGCAGGAAAGAATATGCTTGGAGTTAGTTGTCCACAGCTTTGCCAAGAAAATGATGCTCTGTTGTAGTTCTTGAGGTTCTGATGCAAGTGGTCAGACTAAAATCCATGCTGGAGAGGCAGGCTCACTCACTCTGACTCTATGGTCCATGTTGTAATTTCTGCTTTGCTTTTTTGCTTTTTCATTTTTCCAGAATGGGTTCTAGATCATATCAGCCTCCTACTTGTTTTATTTTAGTGCCCATATCATAGAAGTGTCTATTTTGTATAGTAAGTCACACAACAGTTTTGAATGTTTGGAACAGTTTTGAAGAGTGCTGTCAATGTGTTTTCTGACACTGCTTCTTCTGTGTCTTCTTCTTCATCATCTGGTACTAGTTCTGAAGCACTCGTCTACATGATGTTATTTTTTGGTGACTCCTTGGGTATGGTGCCTATGCACATATAAGTAGAGCCAAGCAACTCAAACTTGTGTTCAAGGGTCAGCTCTGTACTATCCCATATATATGAATAGATTTATAGGCATTTCTTTATGCATCCTGTATGTGTATGTTTGTGCACACATATGTATACATGCATATACATGGTACACACATTAACTAAACAAGTTTATTTTATATCTTCAACTTTAACTTTAATTCTTATTGATAACCTTTCTAGCTTATTTGTCACTTTCTTCTTTGACAGTAAGAAATCTGTTTTTCACCATCATGTATCTACTTACTTATTTTTCCAACCCTGTTGTACACATCAGGCTTTTTAGATTTCTGTGTAGAAGATAAGAGCCTGAATGTTCCAGGTAATATATTTGAGGTAGGGATGAAGAATTATAGGCAAAGAGCACACATATAATGTGTCAAAAATTAGTCACAATGCCACATGAAAATGAAAGGGATTTTGGGAACCATAATCTTTTTTCTGGGAAGTCAAATACCAAACTCAAAAGAAAAAAAAAAGAAAGACGGGAAAGTAAAGGGGTAGAAAAATTGGAAAGTAGTTATGAGTCTATCCAACACATTTGCTGGATATCTTTTTTCCCCTGAAAATTATAGTATTACTATTATCATCACTTTTATTTAATAAGCTAGGAAAGAGGAGATAGTCAATTTTTTATTTCATTTTGTAATTATAGAGGTCATGTAAGTAGTCTGGGACAGTGATCTTTGCATCATTTAAATATTTTATTTCTCTTGTCATTACCATTACTCATAGTTCATTTGACTTTATGGAAAGTGAATGAGTGATTAATTTATCTAAAGCCAAAATAGACCCTAGGCATTGAGCTGAAAAAGCCAATATCTGCTGCCATGAAGGTAGCTGAAGAGACAATTATATAATGTCCAAAATTTTCTTTAAGTGTGTGAAAGAAATATCGTACTTTTATTTTTATGCCCCTGTTTCTCCTTTTCTACTAACAAGAATTGTGAGCAGTGACATTACTCTGTTGACTGTTGCTGAATATATCAGATACGCTTCATAAATGCACACCTGCTGTGCTGCTGAAAGAACCTGGTATTTCCTGATGCTCCATTGAATACAATGGACTGACAGCTTAAAGAGGCAGAACGAAAGATAGGTGGGAGGGAAGACCAAGAGTAAATGGGTTAATCATACACCATAATACAGTCTTCAGTGAAACCAGTTATTACTGAGAATGGAGGGACAGTCGTCTTAAGTAAAGGCTATCTTATAAAATGTGATGATACTGGAATTTGTGCTAACAGAGATCTACTCCTCAAACTGAACTGATTATAAATTATCAGATGCATGACACCATAGTTTTTCAAAAAAAAAATTTTTAATTTTTTGGAGGTGATGGCCTTGAATGTGTGTGAGTCAAGTTATACATAATACTTATACAATATTAAAATGCAAAGAACTTTTATCAGAAAAAAAATTGGCATATAACCCTCCCCTATGTAACATTATATTTTTAAAGTTTCAACAAAAGGCCTATAAAACCTCTGTGTATAGCTATATAATGGTTCCCAATTGTTCTAAGAAATAGCTCAGTCCATGGAAAACATTATAAAGAAATTTCATTCCATCCTAAATATATCTATTCCTTTGACGTAGTCATAGCAATTCAAGCATGAGAATGAATACAAAACAGGCCTGACTAAACCTGAGATGGGATTTTCTGTATTTTTAAATTACATGCCCCTTCTAAGCATCGAGATGATTTGAGCTACTAGGTAAATGAACCGTAAGTGTGAAAGTATGTCAGTAATTAGTCTTTTTTCTCCTCTAATTATAGTTGTAGAAATGTGCTTTTTATCTTTTACCTTTGTCATTTCTGACTATCTTGCTTCAGCTTTCAAACTTAGAAACCATACACTAAAAATTACTGAAAAATTTACAAACAGAATAAAAAATGCCTATCTACACAGGTTTCTACTTATTACATCCAGTATGTATTTATAGCATGAATATAAATATTTTTCATCTTATAGAAAAAATACTTTAGATTTTACCAACTAGTGACGAAGTAATCATCACAGAAGTAACAAAATAGAAAACTATTTTCTACTCAAGTTTTGTTCATCTTTTTAGTTTTTTGTTAGAGTAAAATAACTATAACATATAAGCCTTTCTGGTATTCTTCAGTATTCCTTGAAATTATTTAAACCTTAGGCATTTAATAATTTTTTATATTGCAGAAATATTTCATTTTTACTAGGTTTTGCCAATTACACTATAGTTAATCATGCTGTCCCTTTTTTTTGTCCCTGAAACCATGCTGCAAAGCCATTCTTTTTTTTTCTCTTTTTTTTATTACAAAAGTTTATTTTTACATCATTTTGTACATT